>NW_006785785.1:912373-946086 GCF_000442215.2 Lipotes vexillifer
TGATAGCAAGCATCTTGGGTATGTTTGGATAAGAAATAATGAAATAAATTTACTAATTTCATACGTCAGGGACTGTGAAAAAGAGCACACTCATTTACTCTCATATTTGCAAATTGAAACATTAGAAGATTTAATTTATGCTTCCCTAAGTAGTTTCTCTGTTTGTGTATATATATTACACACGTACACACACACACACACACACACACACACACACACACACACACACACACACACACACACACCTGTGAATGGTCTCCTTCTACCCGGTTGGTGTGGGAAGAGGGGAGGTAGACTCCATTATAGGGACCGTTTCAGAAGAAGTGACAGAATGGGACGGGAGGGTCAGGACATGGCAGCGAGGTAAGGTGCGCTGGGAACCTGCGAGTGGAGACTGTCACCTTGGTGAAACACTCCTGGCGTGGACGGCTAGCTGTGAGTGAATGTAGCTTTGTCTAGCTCCAGTATAAAGTGCTCCCAAGAGCTATTGTTTCTGAATGTTTGGAAACAATTTCAAAGCTTGCCTGCTCTTCTGTTAAGTAAATAAAGCCTTAGGCTCAACCCCCAAAACAGCTAATTAGATAATGGTGGGGATTTCGTTGTGAATATAATTCCCGTATGAAATTGCTCTGCCTTGGGCCATGGTCTCACTCTGCTTGGTGGAAGAATGCAAGTTCCACTGTGGGTTCCACGCTGGAAGATTTTATTGCCCTTTTCCAAGTGCTAAGACTAGGAAGATCATAGGGGCCATGAGTTGAGTATGTGTTGAACTCAATTGTCTCACAAACATGAGTTTCACCTTTTAAGCAAGCCTAGGAGAAAGACAAATTCAAATTCAACACAAAGACAGTGGAAAGAGAACGGGCTCCAGAGCCAGACAGACTTGAATTTGAATCTTACCCCTGGCAGTTAGGGGCACAAGGACATTTGTAACCATTACTTAAGCTTTAAGACTGTCTTGTGCCTCATTTGTTAATTGTAGGCATTGATGCCCTACAACGATGTTGTGAGGAATAATTGAAATACATACAAGAGTCATCCAGATCATGATCAAAGAAATGTTAGTTTTCTTCTTCCAAATCCATTCTACAGACATTTAACTGAGCTTTTGTTACATACATGGTTCTGTGGTAGGTATTTGGGAGAGGTAGGATCAAAGACGAATAAGACCTATATTACTGTTGAAATGGGGACAATATGACATGGCGCTCAAACGCCATGAGCCCAGGACCTCTATCCACACCAGCCTCCTTTGCTGTTCCTGGAACATGCAGGCCTGCTCCTGCCTCTGCACCTCAAGACTTGCTGTTCCCTCTTCCTAGAACTCTTACCTCTGCTCCTTCACACCTTCACCTCTAAGTCATCTTCTCAGCGATGGTTTCCCCGATTGCGCTGAACTCCCTGGGACTAGTACTCCCCATCGCTCTTCCCTGTTTATTTGTTTTTCCCTCTGACAAATATAATTGTGTGTGTGTGTGTGTGCGCGCGCGTGTGTTTTCTGTCGTCCCATTCCCCTTCTCCCTCTGCAGCGTAAACGCTGTCTTCACTGCTCTATCCTCAGTGCCTAGAACAATGCCCAGTTGGCACCCAGTAAATCTTAATTGAATAGATGAGTGATGGAATTAATTAACTTCAGGTACCAGGAGGGTCATATACCAAGTCCCAGTGGCCAGAAGAGCAGAAGCATGTTAGGGACTGTATTAGTTTCCTATGGCAGCTGTAACAGTTATCATAAAATGAGTGACTTAACACAAACTTATTATCTACAGTGCTGGAGGTCAGAAGCCTCACACAGGCCTCACTGGGCTAAAATCAAAGACTTGCCAGGGCTACATTCTTTCTGGAGGCTCCAGGAGAGAATCCGTTTCCCTGCCTTTACCAGCTTCTGCAGGCTGCCTGTACTCTTTCCTGTGTGGGTCCCTTCCTCTGTCTTCAAGGCCAGCAAAGGCAGGTTAAGTCCTCCTCACATCACATTGCTCTGACCTTCTCTTCTGCCTCCTTCCACTTTAAAGGAACCTTGTGATTCCACTGGGCCCACGTACGTAGTCCAAGACAGTCTCTTAATTTTATTTTTTTTGCAGTACGCGGGCCTCTCACTGTTGCGGCCTCTCCCGTTGTGGAGCACAGGCTCCTGACGCGCAGGCTCAGCGGCCATGGCGCACGGGCCCAGCCGCTCCGCGGCATGTGGGATCTTCCAGGACTGGGGCACGAACCCGCCTCCCCTGCATCGGCAGGCGGACTCTCAACCGCTGCGCCACCAGAGAAGCCCCAGTCTCTTAATTTTAAGGTCAGCTGACCAACAGTCTGAATGCCACTGGCAACTTAATTCGCCTTTGCCATGTATGCTAACATATTCACAGGTTCTGGGGATCAGGACGTGGACATCTTTGGGGGTGCATGTGTCTGCCTACCATAGAGTCTAACAAGTGAGATATTTTGCCTAGAGCCTAAGGTTTGAGCTGCCAGTAGTGAAATATAAAACAAAAATTTAATCAAGAATGGCCATGGTTGTCAAGATTTTTTTCTTTTACATCTTTATTGGAGTATAATTGCTTTACAATGGTGTGTTAGTTTCTGCCTTATAACAAAGTGAGTCAGCTATACATATACATATATCCCCATATCCCCTCCCTCTTGCGTCTCCCTCCCATCCTCCCTATCCCACCCCTCTAGGTGGTCACAAAGCACCAAGCTGATCTCCCTGTGCTATGCAGATGCTCCCCACTAGCTATCTATTTTATGTTTGGTAGTGTACCTATGTCAGTGCCACTCTCTCACTTTGTCCCAGCTTACCCTTCCCCCTCCCCGTGACCTCAAATCCATTCTCTACATCTGCATCTTTATTCCTGTCTTGCCCCTAGGTTCTTCATGACCTTTTTTGTTTGTTTGTTTTTTAGATTCCATATGTAAGTGTTAGCATATGGTATTTGTTTTTCTCTTTCTGACTTACTTCACTCTGTATGATAGACTCTAGGTCCATCCACCTCACTACAAATAAGTCAGTTTCGTTTCTTTTTATGGCTGAGTAATATTCCATTGTATATATGTGCCTCATCTTCTTTATCCATTCATCTGTCAATGGACACTTAGGTTGCTTCTGTGTCCTGGCTATTGTAAATAGCGCTGCAATGAACATTGTGGTACACATCTCTTTTTGAATTATGGTTTTCTCAGGGTATATGCCCAGTAGTGGGATTGCTGGGTCATATGGTAGTTCTATTTTTAGTTTCTTAAGGGACCTGCATACTGTTCTCCATGGTGGCTGTATCAATTTACATTCCCACCAACAGTGCAAGAGGGTTCCCCTTTCTCCACACCCTCTCCAGCATTTATTGTTTGTAGATTTTTTGATGATGGCCATTCTGACTGGTGATACCTCATTGTAGTTTTGATTTGCATTTCTCTGATGATTAGTGATGTTGAGCATCCTTTCATGTGTTTGTCAGCAATCTGTATATCTTCTTTGAAGAAATGTCTGTTTAGGGCTTCTGCCTATTTTTGGATTGGGTCGTTTGTTTTTTTGATATTGAGCTGCATTAGCTGCTTGTATATTTTGGAGATTAATCCTTTGTCAGTTGCTTCATTTGCAAATATTTTCTCCCATTATCTTTTCTTCTTCTTTATAGTTTCCTTTGCTGTGTAAAAGCTTTTAAGTTTAATTAGGTCCCATTTATTTACTTTTGTTTTTATTTTCATTGCTCTAGGAGGTGGGTCAAAAAGGACCTTGCTGTGATTTATGTCATAGAATGTTCTGCCTATGTCTTCCTCTAAGAGTTTTACAGTGTCTGGCCTTACATTTAGGTCTTTAATCCATTTGGAGTTTATTTTTGTGCACGGGGTTAGGAAGTGTTCTAATTTCATTCTTGTACATGTAGGTGTCCAGTTTTCCCAGCACCACTTATTGAAGAGGCTCTCTTTTCTCCATTGTACATTGTTGCCTCCTTTATCAAAGATAAGGTGCCCATATGTGCATGAGTTTATCTCTGGGCTTTCTGTCTTGTTCCCTTGATCTATATTTCTGTTTTTGTGCCAGTACCATACTGTCTTCATTACTGTAGCTTTGTAGTTTAGTCTGAAGTCAGGAAGCCTAATTCCTCTAGCTCCGTTTTTCTTTCTCAAGATTGCTTTGGCTATTCGGGGGGCTTTTGTGTTTCCATACAAACTGTGGAATTTTCTGTTCTAGTTCTCTGAAAAATGCCATTGGTAGTTTGACAGGGATTGCGTTGAATCTGTAGATTGCTTTGGGTAGTATAGTCATTTACACAATGTTGATTGTGAAATCCAAGAACGTGGTATATCTTAGCATCTGTTTGTATCATCTTTAATTTCTTTATTCAGTGTCTTATAGTTTTCTGTGCACAGGCCTTTTGTCTCCTTAGGTAGGTTTATTCCTAGGTATTTTATTCTTTTTGTTGCAGTGGTAAATGGGAGTGTTTCCTTAATTTCTCTCTCAGATTTTTCATTGTTAGTGTATAGGAATGCAAAAGATTTCTGTGCATTAATTTTGTATCCTGCTACTTTACCAAATTCATTGACTAGCTCTAGTGGTTTTCTGGTAGCATCGTTAGGATTCTCCATGTATAGTATCATGTCACCTGCAAGCAGTGGCAGTTTTACTTCTTCTTTTCCGGTTTGGATTCATTTTATTTCCTTTTCTTCTCTGATTGCCATGCTTAGGACTTCCAAAACTATGTTGAATAATAGTGGTGAGAGTGGGGAACTTTGTCTTCTTCCTGATTTTAGAGGAAATGGTTTCAGTTTTTCACCGTTGAGAACAGTGTTGGCTGTGGATTTGTCATATATGGCCTTTATTATGTTGAGGTAAGTTCCCTCTATGCCTACCTTCTGGAGAGTTTTTATCATAAATGGGTGTTGAATTTTGTCAGAAGCTTTCCCTGTATCTCTTGAGATGATCATATGGTTTTTCTCCTTCAATTTGTTAATATGGTGTTTCACATCGATTGATTTGCATAAATTGAAGAATCCTTGCATTCCTGGGATAAACCCCACTTGATCATGGTGTATGGTCCTTTTGATGTGCTGTTGGATTCTGTTTGCTAGTATTCTGTTGAGGATTTTTGCATCTGTGTTCATCAGTGTTATTGGCCTGTAGTTTTCTCTTTTTGTGGCATCTCTGTCTGGTTTTGTTATCAGGGTGATGGTGGCCTCGTAGAATGAGTTTGGGAGTGTTCCTCCCTCTGCTATATTTTGGAAGAGTTTGAGCAGGACAGGTGTTAGCTCTTCTCTAAATGTTCGATCGAATTCGCCTGTGAAGCCATCTGGTCCTGGGTTTTTGTTTGTTGGAAGATTTTTAATCACAGTTTCAATTTCATTGCTTGTGATTGGTCTGTCTATATTTTCTATTTCTTCCTGCTTCAGTCTTGGAAGGTTGTGCTTTTCTAAGGTTTTAACTTCTCTGTCGAATGGTTGTCAAGGTTTAATATGGGGCCTTCAACTGGGAGGCACTAGGAAGTTACTAAAGGCTTTTGTGATATGGTGGAACTGTGGCTTCAGGAGATAGGGATGGACTTAGAGGAGGTATTTGGAGGGAGATTGATGTTTAACCTTTTAAAAGCAATTGACTTTTATTTCCCTCTTTTACACACAAAACACTAGGTTCTTACTTGGAATTTCCTAAAAGAAGTAGGGTCCATTTATGGTGTCTTTTTAAAAACCACCCTATTATATTACACATATGTACAACACACGTACACAGAGACTCCTAAAGCCCTGTCACACAGACACACTCACACAAATGCACACATTTCCTCCTACACACACCCAATGCCTCTCCCGTTCTTGAGATCTCTTTTCTGTGGTACTTGGTGGCCCTCCTTTTTTTCTGCCCTGGCACACTTGAGTGACACGTATCTTCCCACCGGTAACATAGGCTTACTCTGGCAGTGGTTCTCACAGGGGTCATTCTATAAACCTCCCCTAGTAGGCATGTAAGAATCTCCAGGGAGATACATATAGTTTGAAAAAGTCTTCCCTCCCTCACCTTTACCATCACCCCACAGTGGCTGTGACTTGATATCACTTTCTAGAATGGTTGTTCTCCCTGACATCCACTCAGAATCTAGTGCATATGGAACACCTGGTTTTAAGTAGCGTCTGATGAGAATTTCTTACCCTTTGATTAGCCTCTTTAAAGCAGTGCCATCTAGTAGAACTTTCTGTGATGATAGAACTGTTCTCTGTCTGCTCTGCCCAATATGGTAGCCACAGCCACACGTGGCTACTAAGCTCTTGAAATGTGGACATACAGGAAAAATAGTGGACTCAGTAGGAAGACAGACAATGAATAAATGGTAACTCCTACCTTCATTTGGAATTGCTTTTTAAGTTTTTTTGTTTTGGTTTTTGCAGAAGTCAACATTGGTTCACATGGGTGTAGTTATGCTCATCTTTTACCTAACTTCACTTTGATTGATAACTCAATATTTGATTGAGGTGTAGGGACTTCCCTGGGGGCGCAGTGGTTAAGAATCCACCTGCCAATGCAGGAGACAAGGGTTCGAGCCCTGGTCCAGGAATATCCCACATGCCACGGGGTCACTAAGCCCGTGAACCACAACTACTGAGCCCACATGCCACAGCTACTGAAGCTCGTGCACCTAGAGCCTGTGCTCCGCAACGGGAGAAGCCACCGCAATGAGAAGCCCACGCCCCGCAACGAAGAGTAGCCCCCACTGGCCACAACTAGAGAAAGCCCGCGTGCAGCAACAAAGACCTGATGCAGCCAAAAATAAATAAATAAATAAATTTTTTTTTTTAAAGTGTTATCCATGGGTCTCCTGACAAATGATTCTTTCTCTTGCCTCTGTTCCCCTTCCTGATAAATACATACATACATATATGTAAGCTTTATTGAGATATAATTCTCATATGGTACAATTCAGTTAGTTAAAATGTACAATTCAATAGCTTTTCATGTATTCAAAGAGTTATGGAACCATCAACATGATTGATTTTAGAATATTTTCATCACCCCCAAAAAACTCATTAGTAGTCACTCCCCCGTTCTCCCTACCCACCACCCCCTGCCCTAGCCATTTACTAATCTACTTTCCTGTCTCTATGGATTTATCTATTCTGAGCATTTCATATGGGTGGAATCATACAATATATGGTCCTTTGTGACTGGCTTCTTTCACTAAGCATGATTTTTTTTTTTTTTTTTTTTTTTGTGATACGCGTGCCTCTCACTGTTGTGGCCTCTCCCATTGCGGAGCACGGGCTCCGGACGCGCAGGCTCAGCAGCCATGGCTCACGGGCCCAGCCACTCCGTGGCATGTGGGATCTTCCCAGACCAGGGCACGAACCCATGTCCCCTGCATCGGCAGGCGGACTCCCAACCACTGCGCCACCAGGGAAGCCCGCATGATGTTTTTTAAGGTTCATCCATGTTGTAGCATGTATTAGTACTTCATTTCTTATTTTTTTTAATTTATTTAATTTATTTATTTTTGGCTGTGTTGGGTCTTCCTTGCTGTGTGCGTGCTTTCTCTAGTTGCAGCGAGCGGGGGCTACTCTTCATTGAGGTGCGTGGGCTTCTCATCGCGTTGGCTTCTCTTGTTGCATAGCGTGGGCTCTAGGCATGTGGGCTTCCCTGGTTGTGGCTCGCAGGCTCTAGAGCGCAGGCTCAGTAGTTGTGGTGCACGGGCTTCGTTGCTCCGCGGCATGTGGGAAGTTTTCCGGACCAGGGCTTGAACCCGTGTCCCCTGCATTGGCAGGTGGATTCTTAACCACTGCACCATCAGGGAAGCCGGTACTTCATTTCTTTTTATTGTCAACTAATATTCCATTGTGTGGCTATACCACATTTTGTTTATCCATTCACTGGTTGATGGACATTTGGGTTGTTTCTACTTTATTTGCTATTATGAATAATGCTGCTGGGAACATTTATGCACAAGTTTTTATGTGAACATATATCCTCATTTTTATTGCATATACATCTATGGAGTGGAATTGTTGTATAGTAACTCTGTTTAACCTTTAGAATAACTGCCAAACTGCTTTCCAAAGTGGCTGCACCATTTTACATTCCTACCAGTAATGCATGAGGGTTCCAATTTTTCCACAACCTTCCCAACATTTGTTATTATCTTTTTGATTATAACCATCCTAGTTATGAAATGATATCTCCTTGTGGTTTTGATTTGCATTTCCCCGATGGCCAGTAACATTGAGCATCTTTTCATGTGTTTATTGGCCATCTGTATATCTTCTCTGGAGAAATATCTCTTCAGATCCTTTGCCCATTTTTTAATTGAGGAATTTGTCTTCCTCTGTTCTTTTCATTTGGCCTGAGCAGGATGCTGATATGCTAACTGGTGATGAACAAGTGTGGAAGGAAGTTCAAGAATCCCTGAAAAAAATCGAAGAACTGAAGGCACATTGGAGTATCCTTTTTTACCTGTGCATTGAGTTGTTTTGTAGGAGTGCTTCTTTACTGGTTGGAGCCTAGTATTAATGAATCCATGTCCCGGGTTTGACCTCTCCACAAGCCAAAGAGCTTCATTCTATTCCGTGGCCACAGGTTGCATCCCTGACCCCAGCCAACAATTTCAGTAGTGGCTAAGGAAGATATGGTAAGGTCAGCATGAATTCCTCTCCACCATTAGATGATAATCCAAATTTATAGGCAGGATTAATGGGACAGTAAGTAGTACTCTCTTTATATGTACAAGGTAGCAAATTTCTGGATTCCCTTCCTCCCGTAACCTACATCTCTAAAAAGTATAACTTGGAATCCTTATAATTTAATGACTGTAGTCAACCATGACTGCAATGGCAATAGGAGTTGCTTCACAATACATTTTCTTGGCGTAAATAGTGAGGGGACCTCGGGAGGACTGTAAACCCTGGAGGATTGTAAGATCCCGTGGTCTCTCAGCCTTGGAGTCTCAAGGAGTTGATTAACTCCCAAGTGGATTCACTGTGCTCCCCTTTCTCTTTTCCCCCAATCGTCTTATGGTCATGGAAAAGTCTGCAGAAAGGTGCCTGTTCTGTCATCCATAGTCTGTTCTCTTTGGGTGGGCTGTCTTCCCTGCTCCCCTCACTGGAGCAGAGTGACTAACACCCAGAAAATGCAAATACAGGTCAGCATTAGCTTAGGAGAAAAGCCTCTTAGTTAAAATTATTCCATTTTTTTGCTCACTGATGTGTTTTACAGGAAAGGTTTGCCTTGTTTGCCAGGTGACTGTAGCCAGTGTTTCGAAGGGAAGTTGTCATGTGGTCCCTCCCAGCTTGCTGGGGGAGAAAGTAGATGTATTCCTGTCAGCGGCTGCATCTGGTTTTTACTTCTAAGGCTTGTCACCTCAAACCTCTTTAAAATGAGTTGGAGCATATGTAAATGAACAGGCAAATAATTATGGAGGTCATGCAACATGATGTTAAAATAGAGTCAGAGTCTTGCCACAGAAATGTCTGGCATTGTGTAAGAGACAGGCGTTCCTCCTGACAATCCATCAAATATCTAATCCTAGGATGAAAAGCCACAGAGGCTAGCCTGGCAGTCTGTTACGAAACCAGTGCGTTGCCTAAGATTCTGCTTCCCCCAGCCTCTGGGGGCCACATGCCGCAAACTTTAAACATGCACGTCAGGTGAATACCACAGAAAGTCATCAAGTCACTTTTCTTCAATAAATGTGCCTCTTCCGAGACCAGAGGCAACTCCTCAGAGACAGGACTCGTCCTAAAATTACAGAGTGTTATGTACAGAAAGGCCCTCAGCCATGTGTTAGGGGGCCTGTAGTTCTAACCAGGAAGTCGGGGCCTGTGGGGTGAGGTATCATGCCACCAGAGGCCCCCGCTGAAAGAAAAATATATTCCCTGCGAGGGTTACTTAAAATAGGAGCTCCCACTCACGCAAGTGGTTTGATTGGTTTATCAAAAGTGTTCACTGATGTGCTGGAAAGCAGTGCCCTGAGAGTCTGAACTGTGGAAAAGGTAGATTTTGCCGGAGGGAGGGCAAAGGACAGGTGGGCCATCTGTCCAGGACGGGGGATGCTGTGTTAGGAACTGAGGAAGAGGCTTTGAGTTGGAGGCGGGGCGGAGAGCCCTGGGCTGTGTGAGAGTCGGGCAGGGTGTGGGTGTATGGCGGGGAAATGCCATCAACCTTACTCCACTGAACCATCTTCCTTAAGCTGGTCACGCTCGGAGGTCATGACACAGTAAAAGGAGGTGGAAGGCACTGATACTTGTGCAGTATGATCTTGTGCAAGACACTAAATGTTCTCCCGCTGTGTCCCAGGTACACAATTCTGCCTGGCTCAGGAGAGAACACGTGAAGCGTTTTTAAAAACTTTACATACGGTATCTTATTTAATTCTTACAGCGACATTAGGCATTTTTATTTCTGGCCTACTTCAAAGCACGGGTGATGTCCTCAGAACCCCAAATCTGACCAGTGACAGAACTAGCTTAGATTTAAATCCAGCCTTTTCTGCGGTCCAACACTGTGCCATTTCTGTAAATCTGCAAACCTTGTGCCCTGTGGAATTCCAGCTTATGGAAGCAGATGAATTCGGAGCTACACAGGTTGAAGGTGAGGGAGAAGCCGGGGCCGGGCAGCCCCAGCCCAGCGTCCTCCTAGGCCTCGGCCTTGCCTAACACAGCATCAAAGGGAAGAAAGTGTGTCAGGTCCCTGGGGCCTGCCGTCTCTCCACTTGCAGCTGTGCTTCTGAGGGAGTTCACCTGAAGGACTCGAGGCGTGCTGCATGCACCACGTCCTCAGAGCTCTGACTGCCTTGTCAGTTTTAAAAAGTGAGGTCGCACTGGGCTCCATGAGAGTAAGTTATGTGGACTCACGGTTAATCGGAAAGTCGTTGTGGCTCCGAAGTGAATATTGGGTCTTCTCCCCACCCTTTTTAAAGCATCCTTTCCCCCTGCCTGCAATTTATGTACATAAGCCACATGTTCTTAATATTTATCTTTTACTTTGGGGGTTTAAAATAAGAATACCTTTATTTGGTTAAGCATAGACTGGAATCACTTTTGTTTTATAATCAAAAACCTTACATTTGAGATCCAGTGGAAATGGATTTCTTTAAGTTGTTTCCCCTAGTGTGTGCCTGGGGTTGTGTTTTTGGTTTCTTATATGCCCAAGGTTCAAATGACACAGAAGCAAAAATGAGCTCCTTCTTTTTTAAAAGGAGTCTCTCTAAAGCTGCTTTCATTTCAGATCATTTTTGAAACAGAAACTAACAGAGTAAACAATTTTAAACTGAACTAACTTGGTCTTTAGCTCATTTAATAAACAGCTGCATTTATTTCATGGCTAGGTTTAAAGAGAATACATGTAGGAATAGGAAGGAAGAATGGTTCTCTGGAAATCTAATCCCGCAAAGCACAGGCTTGGTTGGAAGATGGTTTGTTGATGTAAACAGAATTTCCTTCTCTGAGACGCCACTCACACATTTTTGTTTCTCAAGTGTGTTTTCAGGCAGCTCATCTGTGCAAAATAATGGGCGCTTCCTTCCCTCCTGTGCCTGGGAGCTCTTCAGCCTTTTCGAGAATCTCATTTTACTTCTGTTTTTTCTTGATGAAGACAGTGAATCCTTAACTAACGTTAATAACAGAGTGGGAACAGGTTCTGGCCATGTGCCAGACGATCCTAAGCAGCAACGCAGAGCGGCTTCCTGATATCAACATCTACCAGCTGAAGGTGCTCGACTGTGCCATGGACGCCTGCATCAACCTCGGGCTGCTGGAGGAGGCATTGTTCTACGGCATTCGGACCATGGAGCCGTACAGGTGAGTCCCGGGGAGGGGCTAAAGTAAGGGCTACAGTGTCTTTGCTTGGGGCAGAGGCTCGAGAGAGCCTGACATCATCCTGATCACTGCTGCTTTGTAAAAGTGTTCCATCTGCTTCTCGGTCAGTGTGTAAAACCACACCTTTGTTCATTTATGCGGTCATTCCTCATTTGTAAAGTTCTTTCCATGTGTCAGGCACTGTGGGTGTGCAGGGACTGATGAGATGCTGTCTGCACGTGGAGCTAGTGCTTGTAATAAGGTGCAATGCTCGCGATGGCAGAGGCAAGGACAGAGTTTGGGGGAGCAGAGAGGGGCTCGGCACAGACGTAGCCTGGGGGCTGCGGCCTGTGGCCTCAGCCCTGCTGGTCTAGGTGAGGACGCCAGTGTGGGACCCTCCACCTGGCTGACAGCAGTGCTGCTTGCTTCCATTTCTCAGGGCTTTATGGTTCCCAGGGTGCCTTCACTCGAACCCTCTGACCTCATAATCACCTTATGACCCCAGCAGGAGAGCAGGGAGACAGCCCTGCTCAAACATGTCATTGAGTCAGAGGAAGGAACTACTGGTAATGAATTGTTTCTTGACCGGCCTCAGCTCCTCCAGACCCGTGCGTGTTTTGCCCCTAGGGGTTCTGGTTACTCAGGGGAGCTTCCGGAGTGAGGCCAGTGTTGAAGTCTAGTGCTGAGAATTTGGTGCTGGTGGGTGTGGGACCCTGGTTTGCAGTGGGCTAAGAACATAAGTTTGGAAGATGAGATAGATCCGTCCAGAAGAAAGGGCACAGAGACGCATATACCATCATCTGAGGTTGGAATAGCCGCCTCCAGCACAGAACAAGGTCACTCACTGTGGGGAAGGTGCCCTGAAAGCATCTGGGACCTGGGGAGGCTGGGGGAGGCCCCTGCGGAGGAGGGGCACCATTCCAGGCAGATACTGAGTTTCCCAGATCTGAAGACCGTGCAGACATGATGTCAGCCCTAAGGGGCTGAGCAGAGTGAAGATCCAGGTCTAGACCTATGCAACATGGGCAACAGGCAGGGGAGTGGTCCTCCGGGAAGGAGGGGAGGGAGGCAGGGCCCAGGGCGCCGCCTGTCCCCACTTGAGGAAGAGCCTCAGAAGACACCGGAGCTGGGAAGTTACCAAGATCAACACCATAAGAACAGAAGCAAGTCCAGGGTCTGGGATATCAGTCCGGGCAAAGGGAGGAAGCCGGAAATGACACATTCGGTCAGGAAGCCAGGAGCACGGTGCAGACAGAGAAGGGCCTAAAGATGGCATAGACCCACCAGCCAGGTGCATGGCAGAAGCCCATAGGCAGCCACGGCACCAGGGTGACCCTGAGGGTGTTTTTCAGAACTTCTCTAGGTGGTTTCTCCCAGTGCCTTGTGGTTGAGCAGCCTCGGAATCCAGACTGTGAGTCAGCTTTAATCAAATTTGTAAGAGATTGCCTTGCGGGCTGGGACTGTAGACTTTCCCATGAGCGTGAAATGTCTGTTAGGTATGATGAATCTTGTGGGTTCTCAGAAAATATGAATTGAATACAGAGAGATAAGGCTTCGTTCGTTCTCTGTGTTGCAGTGAGAGGCAGGTTGGGGACGGTTGGCATTACCCCTCTGAACTCAGGGCTCGGGCTCACGACGCCAAACCACAGGCTGCCCGGTGAGCAGATGGAATCCAGCCAGGAGACAAAGATGGAAAATCCTCTTTCCTCCAGACCCCCTCAGCGGCGGCTCGCCCCGCTGCCGTCTGGGGCTGGAAGTGCACTGAGCCCGCCGCCCAGGCACAGGAATATATGTTGGTCCCCGGGCTTCATTAAGAAAGCCGCATGCCTTTGAGGGGGCTCGTTCTCCGTGTACTTCTGAATCCTCTTTTCTCCATAGCTCCCAAGGCTTCCCTGAAGGACTTTCTTACCCCCTCAATTAACTGGCAGTTTCACTGACTTAAACTTGAATCAAACAAAGAGGCCTTTCTTGTAAGCGGGGCCAAGTCCACGGAATGTACTCCATGTTGTTTGGAATACTTTTGGTTATGTTTCCCTGGTGTTGGGCAGGTCACGATCTCTCTGTAAATGTACCCTCTGTTCTTAACGCTGGGTGACACATTTCCAAGCTTCCCTCCGTTTCTCCTCCCTGGAGCTTATTAAGGAGTTGCTCTGTGGTGTTCTGTATTTCAAGAAGTCGAATCTGCAATGATCCACTTCAAACGAGTGAGATGTGAACTATTTGCTTTCAAAGTTGTAGCAGAGGAAAGGGCTATCAGTAATCCAGACCAACAGAGTTAAGAGAAATGAGAGGGATGGATGCCGACAGACTTAGTCCTTTTTCCCTTTAGCTCAGGCAAAAGTGAAAATAAAGAACTAACGGGCCAGATGCCCTGCAAGCCCTTTAACAATCTTAGAGTGTGAGGTAGGAATCCCGAGGTGGGCAGTGGCTTTCACCCCGCAGGTGTGCACGAGGGAACTCACGCTGTGGGCCTCCCCTGTCTACACGGTCTCCCGGCAAATGCTCCGGGTGGGCTTTTTGTCCACCTGTAGCCAAGGACACGGGTAGTTAGGCATGCGTTACTGAGAGGTGACTGGATTGCCATCTGCCGTAACAGTTTTACAATGTTAATATACTGTTTTCAGGAACTAGATTGAGGTCAAGACTCTAGTGATGATTTTGTCACTGCTGACCTTGGCTAAATCTTAACTGCTGACCTTAGAGGAGAAGGCATCCATTATTCCATTTTTATCCCAATCACCGCGTTGCCCTCAGCTCCCTTCTTGTCACTCCATCATTTATTTTTACTCAATAGAAGTTCCTTTTACGGTGCAACATAAAATCTTAAGTTCTTTTTGGTTCATAAAGCAATTTGGAATTAATTCACTTACAACAAAATGTGCAATCTTTAGTATTAACTCATAGTTCTGCTCCTGAGAGTATCTATGTGTGTATCTGTGATTATATATGCAGTCATCTGTCTGTTAGCATGACCAACATTAAGTAATTTAAAGGTATTTCCCAAATTTTACTTAAAAATACAATTCAGTCAAATCTCAGCTGTAAGACGAATTGGGTTTCAAAAGTTAGTTTGCCAGTTGGTAGTTTAGAACTTGGGAAGCATTTTCTTAT
This sequence comes from Lipotes vexillifer, assembly GCF_000442215.2. Taxonomy (NCBI): domain Eukaryota; kingdom Metazoa; phylum Chordata; class Mammalia; order Artiodactyla; family Lipotidae; genus Lipotes; species Lipotes vexillifer. The sequence continues at coordinate 927,245 of NW_006785785.1, forward strand.
GGAGGAAGGTGTTACAGATCATGCCGCGGTCCCCTGGACTAGCCCGTGAAAGTCTGCTCAGCATCGTCAATGTAGGCCGTAAATTTTTTTTTAAAAAGGAGAAAGAAAAACAAAAACAAAACTGAACATAGTTTTAAAAACTAAGATTTAAATTATGTTGAATACAAATTAAAGTTGATTTTCTTTAGGAACCAGAGGCTGATACGGGGGTACAGAGGCTTCTTAAGGCTTCGAGGAGGACTTTCAATATATTCACACGTTCTGTTAATTTTTTTTTAACATCTTCATTGGAGTATAATTCCTTTACAATGTTGTGTTCGTTTCTGCTGTACAACAAAGTGAATCAGCTATACGTATACATGTATCCCCGTATCCCCTCCCTCTTGCATCTCCCTCCCTCCCACCCTCCCTATCCCACCTCTCTAGGTGGTCACAAAGCACCGAGCTGATCTCCCTGTGCTATGCGGCTGCTTCCCACTAGCTATCTATTTTACGTTTGGTAGTGTATATATGTCCATGGCCCTCTCTCACTTTGTCCCAGCTTACCCTTCCCCTTCCTCGTGACCTCAAGTCCATTTCAGTATATTCACACGTTCTGTTAATTTTTGTTTAAGAATAATACATACTCCTAGGAAAGGACATTTTCAAAACAACGGAAAGGTAAAAATCATCCTTATCTTTCACATCCTCCCACTCCCTAAAGATAGCCATGGTAAATTTCCTTCTGAACTTTTCCATGTGTGAGGGACTCGTCTGAATATATTCCAAAGCCCCACTTTTCCCTCCTTCTCTCACTTTCTGTCTTCTTCTTGTCTTTCTTGGGGAGAGACTCGGTCCCAGTCCTGATCTATTAAATATGCCCACTGGCGTGGTGGGTGCAGAAGGAAAGGTGACAAGGAGAAAAGGGATGGAGAAGCCAAGAATTCTCCTTAGTGGGAGAGAGAAGGAAAAAACTAGGGTCGCTCTCTGTCTCATGTTCCATAACTTGCTTTTTTCACTTTACGACAAAGTGTGGACATCTGTGCAGATCAACTCCTGCACGTCTACCTCATTCTTTTTTTTTTTTTTTCCTGCGGTACACGGGCCTCTCACTCCTGTGGCCCCTCCCGCCACGGAGCACAGGCTTCGGATGCGCAGGCTCAGCGGCCGTGGCTCACGGGCCCAGCCGCTCCGCGGCACGTGAGATCTTCCCAGACCGGGGCACGAACCCATGTCCCCTCCATCTGCAGGCGGACTCTCAACCACTGCGCCACCAGGGAAGCCCTACCTCATTCTTTTTAACAGATACCTAGTATATCATCTCAGGAACGTACCGTAATTTGGCCATCAGTCCCTCTGGTCTCCGTGTATGTTTACCATGTCAAACAGTACTATGATTAACAGCCACATACTTGCATCCTTGTGTTCTGATGTGACTGAAGCCATAGGGTGAATCCATATGATAAATTCCTAAATGCTAACTTGCTGCATCAAAAGTTATGTACATTTTCAATGTAGATAACTATTATCTAATTGTGTCCCCCATCCACCAAAATGTTCCTCTTTTCTCAAAAGAATTAAGAATGGTATGGGAACATATGTATATGTATAACTGATTCACTCTGTTATAAAGCAGAAACTAACACACCATTGTAAAGCAATTATACACCAATAAAGATGTTAAAAAAAAAAGAATGGATAGCATGATATTGATTATATCTGATTTAAATTCATTTCATAATATATAAGGGCCTTTTCCTGATCAAAGTCTGTCTTTATAGAGTGAGGTTTGCTTGTATTGATTTACTTATCCAAAAATAGTGCTGGGAATGACGTTTTGTAAGTTACCTGGAAAGAGGCAGAAGAACAGGAATGGCGAAGGGTCTTACACGTGAGTGCGCGAGGGGTATGAAGTCCTCCTCAAGGGGAAGAAATCGTGAAAGAGTAAGATTTTTTCTCATCGTTTTGTGTGCTTTGTTGTCAGAAAAAAAAAAAAAAATGGTGGGAAGAATGGCAGTAAAATGCAGCTGGTGGTTTGTGTACATGATGTAGTTACAAGTAAGTGTTTGTAACTCAGAGATTGCCAGTAATTACACAGCAGCCATTTCCGTTTTGATTTTGCCAGGAATTTTTTGACTTTTCCCTCAGAAGCTTTAGCAGATAAGTTGACGAAATGTAAGGTTTCATCACAGCAGTACCTTCTACGACTTTTCAAGCTGGCTTTTCTTCTGAAGACGCTTACAATTGGTCTTCTGTGGGTTTTTGTCTAGTCCAAGAGCCAGCAGAGCATGTGGGTGCACGTTACCCGGGGCGCAGTCACTCACTCACTCGGCACTTACCTGGGCCTGCTCTACTGTTGCCTCGTCTCTCCGTGTCACAGACCTTGTTAGGCTGCTCCAGGAGGATGCTTGTGTCCATATACCTGTCAGTGAAGCTCATTCCTAGAGGGCAGGGTCTTGGCTGGGGGTATCAGCTATAGGACTTCTCCTCAGCCAGACTCACAGAGGAGGACCCAGAGGTAAAGCAGAGCTGGGTCTCCAGCCAGGAGGGGACATGAGAATCGGAGTTTCACCCAGCGTTCTGTTCACGCACCTTGTTTGCAATCTGTCTTCCATGGTGAGGTTTACAGAATTATTTCACCCGATGAATGAACAAATGTTGTATTCTCTGCTTACTGATGTGGACAATAATCCCTTAGCCACTTAATCATTTTTTTTCCACACTGTAATTTTCAATTAAAGTATCTTTGGTGGCCAAACCCCTATATGAGAGTTTGAGCTCTGTGTGCATGTTTGTGTAAAATACTGAGTTACCTGATACCTCTAGTCGGGGCCTCTCTTTCTTTGCTGCCAGTTCTGTGAGATTGATTTCTTAGTCGTGGCCCCTTGTCTTAACACTGGGGCAATGACCACCTGCCTGGCAGTTGGGGTAGGGGCCCGTCGAGGCCCAAGCACTCTTAATTTAACCTGCTTAATATCAGCCCCTTAGTTTAATTCCAAAGGGCTCTTTTAATTGAGATCTAGAAATACAACAAAAGGAAAAAGGAGGCAAAGGAGAGAAAAGAGGAAGAGGAAGGAGGCGAGAACAGACAGCGCAGATGATGAGATGCCGCAGTTCAGGTGCACGTGTGTTTACTTAAACTACCGACTTGAGCTCATCCCTAGTTACTCGTGTTTCCAGGTCCAGATAACCTGGAGCTAGTGTGAGGCTTTTGGTAGGAGAATAAAGAAGAGCAAGATGAGTAATTTCTCTGACTGCACTTGCCTTGGGGCAGTGGAGAAATGAAACCATCTTGCCTTCAGTGGTCCACTCCTCTAAAAACACCCTAACTTCCCTTTCGCTCTAACCACCTTGCTGGAGATGCCGCCTGTGTGTTTGGGTAAAGACATTTATTGACCAGTGTTCTGGGTGGTTCCAGCCCTGACCCCACCAGTTGCATGAGAATGACCTAGCTTTATGGTTTTTGTTCCGAAAGAGAAACAAAGGGGAGTCTGTGCATGGAACTGGCATGAGGCTCTGAGCCTGCAGCCCCTCTGGAAGAGGGGAGGGGCGGCCACGAGCCCAGCCATTCTCCTGGGTGCCGCAGCTCCTCTGCCCATTGCCACCACCCCAGGCCTCTGGCCCTTGAACAAGAGCTGCAGATTGTGACAGAGCTCCCGGTGACAGCAGACGGGCCTAGGTGACAGCTTCACAGACCAAGCCTTAATCCAGCCTGGGCATTCCCACCTGACTTAAGGGTGGCACAGATGACTGGGCGCTGCTGGTATATGTACAGCCCCTGCTGGGGAGGGGAAGGTGACCCACACATTGCCCCCAACATGCTGTGCACAGCAGGACACATGTGAAAGCCATGCTTCCTGCTGTCTCCTGGCCACACAGCTCTGTATGTTTGTCCTTCCTGGCTACCGGAGGGCCACCACCTGACCATCGTTCAGAGACCCTGGATCTAGTGTTGAAACCCTCTGCTGAACTTTATTCCGCCCACTCCCCCAGATCAGCACATTGCCCAGAGCCACATTCCTCTTTTCAGACAAGAAAATCCCACAGCCACGGGCCAGCGTCATCCATCCCCACACTTAACCTTGACTCTAGACACCCCAGGCTAGGTCGGGGCACAGGACATACTTCTTGTCCGTTGCATTTGCCTGATTCCCGGTAAACAACCTCCCTGGGGAGCAAAATGAAAGCTGCGCTCCACCCTGGGATTAGGTACCTGCACAGGAAAGCATTTCATCTTCTGTGTTCACCCATGTGTATTCTTTGAGAAATGGTCTTCTGTCCTATTTTTTTTTTTTTTGCGGTACGCGGGCCTCTCACTGTTGTGGCCTCTCCCGTTGCGGAGCACAGGCTCCGGATGCGCAGGCTCAGCGGCCGTGGCTCACGGGCCCAGCCGCTCCGCGGCATGTGGGATCCTCCCGGACCGGGGCACGAACCTGTGTCCCCTGCATCGGCACGCGGACTCTCAACCACTGCGCCACCAGGGAAGCCCCCGTCCTCCTATTTAAGAAAGCATTTCCAGAATAAAAACATTTCCTGTTACGTTTCACTTTTTTTTTTTTTAAACTTTCACAAGCCATCTCTGAGTACTTTGACTTTCCTGACGGAACATCTTCAGTTTCTTATTACAACAGATTGTACCCTAAGCAGCAGGATATCAAATCCTAGGGAATCTTTTGGGATGCATTAAATTTCTCCTGTTGAATCAATCTCTTGCTTGGCTGCCCCTGAAACTGCATAGCTGCTATCACTTTTCCTTTTTCTCAGCTCTTGGAAGAGAAAATAGAGGGAAAAGTATCCCATTTTCCCCTGTAGGGAGCCAACAGAAAATCAGGCAGGCCTGAGACATGGGAAATGATGGATATAACTTTGAAAGGCTCAAAAAGAACTGATTAAAACCAACTTCAATTTCATGTTTAAAAAAATTTTGGGGGTCACATGCTCTTTGTGTATTTTAAGTGAAGTCCATACTGAGTTTTCAGAACTTCTCCAAGGATAGATGAATGGACCTTCAATTAAATTGCACAAGTAAAGCTGATTTATCAAGCCTCATGCTTTTGATCACTTACAGAGAATGGTGATAGCACTTGTAAGGAACAGTAAGAGGTCCTTCAAAGAAATGAAAGGTGGGGAATAAATGGCCCTGAAAATGATAGGTCCCAGTTTTCGAGAGAGCCAAGTTATTTTGAGCTCAAAAAAATGTCCTTCGGCCCAGATAGCACAAAGCTCTTGAGCTCATGGGAGCACCCTGGCTGGAAAAAATGTGTAATATGTTCAAGGGAAGTGGCCCCATCAGGGACTGGGAAACTGGAGTGCAAGAGGGCAGTGGGCTGCGGCCTTGAACAGGGCAGAGGGCGGGGCCCTGGGAGCAGCGAGGGGAGTGGAGACAGCGCTCACTCTGCAAAGAATGCAAGGCTGCTGGAAATGGCTCTTCCCGCACAGAGAGCACCAATCACACTATCACGCTGCCCTTCAGAGGAACAAATCTGCTCTCACTTGTAATGGGAACCATCACCGTAATATCCTCCCAAAGTAAGATAAATCGGGTTCAGCCACTGCAGAAGCATCTGTCAGCTATTTGTTAGCATTATCTTTTGAGAGGAATGGGTGAAAGGACTGTAAGAGCTCTCCTCTACCTTTCAGCTTTCCTCGATGAAAAGTAATTGCTATTACTTATTAAGAGCCTCCTGTGGACCAGGCAGCTCGCTTGGCCTTCTAACCCTCCCAGCACAGTGAGGAGGAAGTTAGCCTGTCCTGTCCTCCTTGTGAGGGGACTGAGGGTGAGAAGTATGTGGCAGAGCTGGGGCTCAAACCTTAGGCTTATTTATTTATTTTTATTTATTTATTTATTTATTTATTTATTTATTTATTTATTTTGCGGTACGCGGGCCTCTCACTGCTGTGGCCTCTCCCGTTACGGAGCGCAGGCTCCGGACGCGCAGGCTCAGCGGCCATGGCTCACGGGCCCAGCCGCTCTGCGGCGCGTGGGATCTTCCCGGACCGGGGCACGAACCCGTGTCCCCTGCATCGGCAGGCGGACTCTCAACCACTGCGCCACCAGGGAAGCCCTAGGCTTATTTATTTTATTTTGGTTATAATTTACCAAAAGAGCAGTTGAGTCAGCTTGAACCCAGGTTTGCTCAGTTATAAAGGTCTGGATTGTTACTGCACTATAGCGGCTACCCCCCGCCTTCCTACTACATGAATGTATCAAGATTGTTTTTGTTACAGGTGACAGAAACCCAGCTCAGACTGCCTGAGCATGAAAGGGGGTTCGCTGCCCACGAAACTGCACAGCCAGGGACAGAATTGGTGTGACACAATTCAGGGACACAGTCTCTCTTCCTCTCAGCCCTTCCCTACTTCTATCCCTGGATCTGTTTCTCTCTGCTCTGCTCATTTCTCTATGTTTTTTTAATTCTTTACCACACAGGTGGTCTCCCCACAATGTGGTAGAGAAGGTGGCTTCCAGCAGCCTCCGGTTCACATTCTCCTAGTTCTGTGACACAAGAAAAGGTTCTGTTTCCTCTAGCTCCAATTTTTTGTTTTAATTTTTGGGCCACACCATGCAAAACGTGGGATCTTAGTTCCCCGACCAGGGATGAAACCTGAGTGCCCCTTTAGTGCAAGTGTGGAGTCTCAACCATTGGACTACCAGGGAAGTTCCTCTAGCTCCAAGTTTTAAAATATGTGTTTTGGATGGACTTCTTTGGCCTCTTTGGGTCTCATGCCCACCGCTGCCTGGACCAAGGGAGATAACATGCTGGCAGCCCTACCAGTAACAAGGTGTGGAATGGACGGAAGGTATTCCAAAGATGGAGGGTAGGTGGATGATGGACAAAGCAGAAGAATGCTGTCCACTGCACTAGTCTACTCAGATAGTCTAGTAAAAATTCTGGAAAGAAAAAAATTCACAGGTGATAAAGAGAGTCCAAAGGCTGATAAGTAAAAAGCTATGACATGGGAGAGAAAGAAAAAGCAGCATTGTACCATTAGAGTTATGCATGAGGAATGAATTTCGGCAAGAGCAGATTCCTAGAATTTTAAAGGGAGCAGCAGTATTCACTTGGACCAGGACACAAGCTAAGCTTCTTGAGAAGAAGTCTGTTCTCTGTAAGAGGAAAGGATGGATCGGGAGGCCAGTGAGGCCCTACCTGAGGCAGAGAAGTTGTGTAAGAAAGTGTGCCTGATGGCGGCGTGTGATACATCTTGTGAAGGTTTTTCAGTCCCAGTGTGCATTACCTATTTCAGGCTGTAGGCACTAAGGAACATAGCCAGAAGACTGCATTTGTTTTGGAAATGCTACAGGAAGAGTGCACCTTGATTTCAGCAAGCTATTCGATAATGTCTTCTGGTACATTTCCTATAGATGGAAAAATTGCGCTAGTAAGGTTTGTTTATGCCTTTTAAATAGCTGTTACTGAACTGTAGCCATTAACAGACTGATAGGCTCCTTTTGGGAAATATGTAATGGTATGTGCCTCAAAGCTCCACTTTTTTGGTTCTGAGTCAACATTTTTATTAAAGACTTAATGAGATGAATACATAGCCGTTATGTATATCAAATTTGCAAGGGATGCAAAGCTGAGAAGAATAACTAATACTTTGGGGAAATAAACCAAACTTCAAAATTATCTCCTTAATTAGAAACATTTGGCCAATATCAACAAGATGAACTTAAACAGGGATACATGGAAAAGTCTGCATTTGTGATTAAAAATTCAGTAACAGGCTGGAGAATTTTTCTAGTGTTTTGTAGTAGTGGATTATGTTTGGATGTCCCACTAGCGTTAATTCCTCCGTTCTCTTTCTTAATAGAACCTCAAATGTCCTAGCCGTGTAGTTTGTATGTGATTGATTGACCACAGGGGCAGTGCATGATTAGCTTAAGCAAGAGAATCATATTTCCCTGGTCACCTGACTCAAGCCAGACCAGTTAGAACCAATGATGGTCTATTCTTAGACTTCTATCCGCAATATTAGGAAAGTAAACTGCCCATTCCTATGGCTCATGATAGAGGAAGCATATGGCCACAGGAGTTGCAGGCTGTTAGGTCTCTTGGGACCACAAAGAGTGAGAATGGAGATGAAACTCAGGAAGCAGAGGTAAGGAATGGAGACAGATCCTGGTCCCATTGTTCAAGAATTGCCTGAAACCAAATTCAGCCCTGGAGTATTGAGTTACACAGCACTTAGGCTGATAAATTTCATTTTTTACCAACCTGTGTGAATTGGATTTCTTGATTCATAATACAACATAAAGACTCCTAACTGATATATATGGGGGGTTGCAGGAGACTAGTGCCGTGCAGTCACCAAGAAAGATAATGCAACCTTATGCTGCATGATTGTAGGTAACTGTAAGAGACTGGATACACGCATCCATTGCACTGTGTCTAGAGAGTTCCTAGCTAAGAGTGACCAGAATGAGAAGAATCTTGTAGCAACATCGTATGAGAAATGGCCGATGAGAAATGGAGATGTTTCACCCCAAGATGCAAAGACTTTGAGAAGGAAAAGGAGACCTGTTATAAGTTTACAAATCTTTAAAGGGCTGTAGTGTAGGACGGGGGTAGACTCTTCCTCATGACCAGAGGGGGAGGAACTAGGACATATGACTCGGAATTAGAGGAAGACACATTTCATGCCAGGCTATTAGGAAGAGCAGTTTAGGGAATTCCACAGAGGTCCAGTGGTTAGGACTCTGAGCTTCCCCTGCAGGGGGCATGGGTTTGACCCCTTATATTTCATTTGTAAAATTTTAAAAAAAACAGGCTTCTGCCTCACCCCTCCCCACTTTCAAGGCTGCTTCTTAAGAGCAACTCTTTAAAAACATTTCTGTTTTCAGCGCTTCTGATAGTTATTTTTATACCCCTGAATAATAGTTTTTCGATTTATGTGTCTCGTGTTTCAACTAAATGAATTATCTACTCCTAACTATGAAAAAATAAAGCTCTAGCTTATACTATCCTCTTTTCTCTCTCCTTCTTCTTCCTTTCCATTAAAAAATTATAAAGGTTATTTAATTCATTTAATGGCTAACTGTGAAACTTCAAACAACATACTGAAATCTCTATTTCTCATTCTGTCAACTTTAGGCAATGTCTCTTGATTTCCCACCATGTTAGATGGAGATTTAGTACTCTTGTTCTTGATGGAGAATTAGAATATACAATTCTCAGTTCAAAATCACTTTCAATGGCTATTTTAAAAGCCTGCTACCCTGTCTTCTGAGATCTATCATTTCTGATTCTACTTGGATTCGGGTTTCTTTGTTGATCACCATTTTATCTTCCAGTAAGTTTTTAGGCTCTGCTCTTCTTGATGTTCTGAAAGTTCACGTTGATATATCTAGGCATGGGTATTTTTTCATTTATGCTAGATCCTTTCACTTTAAAGACTCCTGTCTGCCTTTATCTCTGGGAAATTTTTTCTTTATTTTTTCCTTTTTAATTCCATTTCCTCTCTCCTCTCTGTTCTTTTGTCCTGAAAGTCCTGGTAGTCAGATGTTAACCTTCTGCTTCCAGTGTCCTAGGCCTCTTGCTTTATGTTCTGAGAGTTATCCTTGACTTAACCTTCCAGACCTTTATTGGAATTTTTATATCTCAGCAAAACTTTTGTTTATAAATTTATAAGAACTCGTTCTGGAAAATTTTCTTTTTCATAGCTCCCGATTCTCATTTTTTTGAACTCAACATCTTCTTGAATCTAAGGGTAATTGGTCTTTTAAAAAATTCTCTCCCATTTTCTGAATAATGTCAGTTTCTTCAAGTTTTTTTTCTTCGGTTTATTTTTTCTGGTCTTTTTCTGTGTTCTGAACTTTTCTTGAATGGTTCTCCATTCATAGTTTTTTACAGCTTTATTGAGATATAATTCACGTACCATGTAACTTACCCATTTAAAGTTTACAATTCAGTGGCTTTTAGTATATTCACAGAGTTGTGCATCTAATACTACCATCAATTTTAGAACATTTTTCACTGTCTCCCTCTAAGGAAACCCTATGCTCCTTAGTTGTTCTCTATCCTGTAATCTCACTCACCCCCACTGCCCCCCTGCCCTTGGCAACCACTGTCCATTCACGTTTGAAAATATGGGGTTAGAAAGGTTGGCTTATTGCTCTGGGGGTTTCAAAATGGCAGTCGGTAAGAAGACGATGGTTGGGAAGGAGAAGACAGAGGTTGAGATTGAGTAGAACCCAAGTCCCAGAAAGCTGGGTGTAGGAATCAGGACCTTGGAGAGCCCTGAGAGGGGCTAGTGTTGCAGAGAAGCAGTCAGACCTTCTGTATTCCTGAGCTTCACTTCTGTATTCAGGATTCGGAGGACATCCTGCCACAGGTGATGGTGCAGTGCCTCTGGACTCTGGGTTCCATAAGGGGAGGGGGGGGACATGTCTGTCTTGTTCGTAGCTCTGTCTCCTACACTTGGCATACTATTTAGCACACGATACGCGTTATTTATTTGCAGAAGAATTCAGTGTCATTTGTTTATATAATACCTTACAATTTGCAAGGCACTTTTGTATCCTCACCTCTTATCTCAATTGAGATAGGCAGGTATGCAAAAGTGGATTTACCATGGAGCTAATGAGGCTGAAACTGTAGGATCCTCCACTTGCATGAGCCCCTTCTAAAACCCTGTTCTCAATTCTGTATTTGTTAACTTTGCATTCTTTTCCTTAAAGTAGGCCTACAAAATTATATTTTGTAGTGTCAGGCATGAGAAAACCTGAACCTAGATCTGCCTCTCTAGGTAACAGCAGAAGTGATTTGCCCCAGTTTATAGCTATAAAGCTGTGGCTGAGAGAGCCGGGTACCTCACCCAAGGTCCCACATCTGGTAAGCGGCAGAATATTTCATACTTGAATGATGTCTCCCACTACTTTTCGCCCCCCCCATCCCACCCCCTACAAGAGGTACGGCTTCTGATTGGTGCCTGTTCCCAGGACGGCAGTCACAGGGAGCCGTACAGACCTGAGCGTTCTGCAAATATCTGTCAGCAAGGGTTGGGCCCTGGGCAACTGGTGAGCAGCTATAAATGGGAGGTGTCTGTTGCCCCCAAGCTCACAGGCTGTCTCTCTATCCAACAGGAACCAACCAAGGAAAGCCATGCATCCCCCCCCCCAACCCACCTACATGTTGAAGTTTTAGTTATGAAATACCTTTGAAAGTATTTTCTCTGAACAAAGAGCAACGCCGAATTCTCCTTTTCACTTCTGTTTCTGAAGGAGACTTTTAATCCCATGTTGTTTCACAGTCTTAAAATAAAATGTAAGATCTGAGGAAAAGTCAGAAATCATATTTTCAACCGCCAACTAATTCGGTGGTTCTCCCAGGTGGAAGTCAATGTCTGCTCTGCAGAGGTGAATCATGCATTCCGTCGTGTTGTGCCGCTGACTTGCTTCTTGGAAAATTGACTTACCCTCCATGCTTTTCAGCTTTTCACTGAAGTATATACTTCATGTTTACCCTTCCCCAGACACAAGTGTATGTGTTCTGAGTAGAAATCTAAGCTGGAGATGCCTCTGTTGTCTGTTGGAGGATCGAACTGAATTCCCCGGAGACAGAGAAGAAATCTCCCAGTGTCTCAGGTCTGAGTCTCCGATGGCCTGCCAGCCCCCAGGCTAATAATGTGAGACTTGGCTCTGGGGGGGAGTTTCATTCTCTCTAGAACTTCCTTATTCTTTTTTGCGGTACGTGGGCCTCTCACTGTTGTGGCCTCTCCCGTTGCAGAGCACAGGCTATGGACGCGCAGGCTCAGCGGCCATGGCTCACGGGCCCAGCCGCTCCGCGGCACGAACCCGTGTCCACTGCATCGGCAGGCGGACTCTCAACCACTGCGCCACCAGGGAAGCCCTAGAACTTCCTTATTCTTAAGTTATTGATCCAGTAGCAAGTTACGGGGACCAAGCTCCCGTGGGTAATACCATGGTGTGATCAGAAAGGCAAAGGTTATAGAGACTTTCTTCCTTCGGTGCTTCTTCCCTTGTGTCCACACCCTCACCCCCAACCCTTAATAGGCCCGAGAATCACCTCGACTTTGTGCTGACCTGTGCTTATAATAGCATTAAAATAATTTCTTCCCAGTTGGCAAGCAGTCACTGCCCCAGACCCTCTGTGCAGCTACACAGGCTCCTGTCCTGAAACTTTCCCGTCATCCAAGAACCAAAAAGGGGGGTGCACTACACTCCTGGGACCTGCTCCGTCGCGAAGGCTGGCATCGCTCCGATTGGTTAGGGACTGCGCCATATTGCAGGTTATTAAATATTTTGAAAAATCACCCCAGTTCCTGACAAAGTCTGATCACTTGGGATGGGGGTCGAATTGGGTAATAGGCTCCTGTTTGATGCCCCGGTTCCTTGGCAAATCAGAAGCAAAGTTGCCCCTTTAAAGGTTGATTCTCAGGGCCTCTCTCAAGGTACACCTTTCTTTTGGCTTTGCTCTGTCAAGGTTTCATTAACACTGGCGACACTAAAAACACAAAATGAGGCACTGGAGTCACCCATGGGTCCAAGTTGGAGCATCCTTGCGAGCACTGTAGCGGTCCCCCAGCTGTGAATGAGTGTGCGCTGAGCTCCACTTCCTTATAAGAGCATGTGTGCGAACCGAAGAATGTACGCCGCCAGCAAGGCCAGCTTTCATCTGTCAGCAGCTGAAAATATTTAGGCCAGTCCACTGACTGGAAGTGTGCACCACGGCGAGGTGCTCAGCAGCAGACGGTATGTGTAAAGCCCACTGACTCAGAGCGTTAGCACCTTTAGCGTGGCCTTTGGATGAGCCTGGAATTAACCTTCATAAACACGTAAACATCTCTCTCAAGATGTCCTGCAAGAAAAGATCACTCCTCGGGGCCGGCCCCTGAACGCTGCAGCGTGTGGCGTCCAAGGCCGGGCAGCAGGGAGAAGCTCCAGGGGCCGAGGTAAGGGAGCAGCAGGGATTCAGATCCAGCCTCACTCCTCAGCTCCACGTAAGCCAGGCCATCCTGGACTGAGTCATGGCTTTGGCTTTATCCCATCTCACCTCTTAGGTCTCCGGCGTCTGTTTGTATGTAACCCAAATGGTGTCACCCTTGTCCCCTGGCCACAGCAGTATTGAAACTAACCACATGGGCCAGAATTGGGTTTTGACAAAAGGTATTTTCCCAGTAGCTTTAGAGACTCTTGTGAGGGTCACACCCTGCGGGGTGGCCAGTGTTTGGCAGGAGCCGGGGGCTTCTGGTCTGGCCCGAATCAGCCTGACCACATGGACTCAGGAGTTGTGCTACGAAGGCACCTCCTAGATGCCGTGTAGAGGACCAAACCAGTGAAAATAGGGAGACATCCTGCCTAACAAGAAGCCACCTACATCCGCAGTCCTGGAGAGAGAAGAACAGAAAGGATGAAGAACCGAGGTCTGTCACTTCCCCCGAAGGTTAATGCAGGAATTAGTTTCCTTGATCCTGGTGCTGGGCGTGTCTGTGCAGCAAACTTAGTCTGTGGCATCCCCGCCTTCGTATGTGATGCCATTCCTCTCGTACCCCTTCCCCTCTCCCCCCGACTGGTGGCTCCTCTAGCCCCTAAGGGGCCAAGGCCTCGCTGCTGTCTCCCTATAGCCCTTTCCTTCTAAACCCACTCTCAGATCTTTCTGCCCCAGCCCCACTGGCATCTCTTGACTGGCAAGCTGTGAGCTGGCTTTCCCGAGGACACCTGTATTTAGCAGAAGTCAAAGCCTTAAGCTAATTGTTGATCACAGTCTAGTCACCAGGCACCATCCAGAGCAACGATCCCTGGACCATCTTAGACCTTGAAATCTATGCACGTTAATCTACCCACTTGTGCTTAAAACCCGCCTCGCTCAGAGCAGAATGGGTATGACTACAATGGAAATAACAAGTCTTAGCTGCCCTTTTGATTCCTGCCCGTGAGCAGTATAAATGCTAACAAAATGTGGGCAGAGAGAGAACAGGAGAAGGAGGGGGAGAGCCTTCGATACTGTCGAGAGAGAGCGAGACACCTTAGCTCTGGGTAATATCGGGTTGTTCCGATGGACTTGCTTCAGGGCACTGGTGTCTGTCCTTATCATGCTGCACAGTCCAGAGACTGCTTTAAATGGCGTCCTGCCTCTCTGGATTGTCTCTGAGACCTTCTCAAAGCTGGGGCTTGTGCAGAATTGAGGCCATACCGTATATGTCAACCAGGAGCTAATCCCCAGTGAAAAGGAAGCTTGCAGTGCAAGGAAATTCCATGCTTACTACTCACCTTCTCTGTGCCAGGCACTGGCTAAAACGGTTTAGACAAGTTACCTCATTCGATCCTTACAGTATCATTGTCAATAGGATGTCCTTATCCCCATTTTACTGATGAGAAAACTGAAACTCAGAGAAGTTAAGAAACTTGCCTCAGGAGACAGCATTTAAATCATGAACCCTCCAACTCCAAGTCTCGTACCTTTCCTACCATACCGTTCTTCTTTTTACAAAAGATGACAGATTTTTAAAAATAAAGTGAATAGCTGCCCTTGTTGATCTCTAAGCTCACCTTGTCATATAGCTGAAAATATTCCCATTCCCATAATGTGGGATTTTCCCCCAGAGACTCCTGTGTGTTATTCATTTGATGGATGGCCCTCTACACCTGTTTCTGCATGTACACATGCTGCTAAATACTACTGTCATTTAGTAGGAAAGATATAACCCCGTGTCCTAAAAGTCCTTGTCGGTAGCTGAGACAGAGCCTGACATTAGATCTCCTTCTTTGGTCTCCCGCTTGTGGGCTGAACGATCATTACTCAGGACGTCGCTGTGATCTTCTGAAAGGGAAGATTGCTCCATCGGGGCTACTCAAAACTGCGAAATGAGGTTGCCTATCGTAATTTGCTTCCTTAATTTTCAGCCTAGTAGCCTGCCAGTACAGTGTTCTTCAGAAAATGTTAAAGATCCTGTATCAGAGAACAGGAGGGCATTCTATTAAAGTTGTGTGTGAGTCCCGGCAGTTAAAGGACAGAAAGGTTCATGGGGGGCTGGGGTGCAGGGCAGGGCTTAGCTGCAGCCCGCCGGCCTTCACGGTGGAACAGTGAGTGGTTCTGATAACAAGTCTCACAGGGGTCAGCCTTTGAGTGCTCGGCTGTCCATCTAGATGTTTTTTACTCCCCAACATGGTGACAGGGGTCAGTCACTCCCAGAGGACTGTCTTCATGACCATCCACAGCTCACAGAAGTGTAAGCACAGCCTTCCTGGGGTGAGTGAGAGGTCAAAGAAATCCATTTAAACGCATCAGAAAAGTGGCTGAGGATGGCAGAGGCTCTGAAGAGCGTTTCTTTATAAGGCAGCTTGGTCACATCGGGCAGGTGGGACTAGAGGCAGATTCCGGTCCAGAACCCAAGTGGCTGGACCCAGTCCACTGCCTTCCCCTCTATTCTCATTTCCCCAAGGTTTAGGTGAAGAAAAGCCTCTTAAGTGAATAAAAGGACTCAATGATCAAATTAATTCGAGAAACAGTGGGTTAAACAAGTTACTGCGGGACATCCCAGAGCCTGTACAGTACACTTCATCCTAAAATAAAGAGCACGGGCTTCCCTGGTGGCACAGTGGTTGAGAGTCTGCCTGCCGATGCAGGGGACACGGGTTCATGCCCCGGTCCGGAAAGATCCCACATGCCGCGGAGCGGCTGGGCCCGTGAACCATGGCCTCTGAGCCTGCGCGTCTGGAGCCTGTGCTCCGCAACGGGAGAGGCCACAGCAGTGAGAGCCCCGCGTACCGCAAAAATAAAATAAAATAAAATAAATGCAATGAAATAAAGAGCACATCTTTTTACATTCTAGTGTCTAAACTTGGAGTAAATCTTAGTGTCAGAAGCAGGGTGAGGCAAGTGAACTGTGTAGGGTGCAAGGTTTAAGGAGGCACTCATTCTCAGGGTCCTGCAGGTAAGACCCAGGAGTGAGTGTGCCCAGAGCCTTCCTCGCCTCAGCCTCCTCCTGGCCCAGGTCAGGACAACCTGCCTGGCACCCAGCAGGGGGTGTGGATGTGCTGAGGCTGCCCCACCTGCACAAAATGTCGAGACTTAACTCTTCCCAGAGACCTGTTCATCTCATGGCCCCTCGAGTGAGTTCTTAAAATAGCCCACCAAGGTTAAATTTTAACTTAGATCCTTTCACTGACTTTTTAAATGCCTTTTAAAAGATTGTTATATAAAAAGGAAAGAACGAAAGAAAGGCTATTACTTGCAGTGGAAAAAAGCCAAGCAAACAACACCTTAACCAAGTAGATTAGCATCATCAGTGATGCCATGTGCCTGTCATGCCCCCTCTGATACTGTTTACAAAAACCCATAAGCCCCATGTAGTCATGAGAAAAACCCAGATCGGGGTACATTGTACAGAATACTTGGCCAATGCTCTTTAAGACTGTCTAGGAAAGATTGAGAAACTGCTACAGACCACAAGAGACTGGGGAGACATGACAACTGACTGCAGTGTTGTCCCTGAATTGGATTCCAGAACAGAGAAGGGACATTGGCGGAAGCACTAGAAAAATCCAAATAAAGTCTGGAACTTAATTAACAGTAGTATGCCAACATAGCTTTCTTAGTTATGGCAAATGTTCCTTGGTAATGTAAGATCTGAACAACAGGCAAAACTGGAGAAGGGTTTATGGGAACTCTGTAGTATCTTTGCAACTTTTCTATAAATCTAAAATTATCCCCAAACAAAGTGTGTTTTTAAAAAGAAAAGACTGAACTTCCCTGGTGGCGCAATGGTTAGGAATCCGCCTGCCAATGCAGGGGACACAAGTTCGAGCCCTGGTCCGGGAAGATCCCACGTGCCGCAGACCAGCTAAGCCCATGCGCCGCAGCTGCTGAGCCTGTGCTCTGGAGCCCGCGAGCCACGACTACTGAAGCCCACGCACCACAACTACTGAAGCCCACACGCCTAGAGCCCACGCTTCCCAGCGGGAGAAGCCACCGCAATGAGAAGCCCACGCACTGCAACGAAGAGCTGCCCCCACTCGCCGCAGCTGGAGAAAGCCCACGTGCAGAAATGAAGACCCAACGCAGAAAGAAATAAAAGACTGTTATAAAGTAGCATGGTAAAGGCAGATTTTCTGCCACACCCCAGGTAGTGTAGTTAAAGGTGATAGAAATTGCCAGATTTCAAGAAATGGATCATAGACGTTTCGAAATGAGAAGACGGCGTGACAGTTCTTGAAACGACGATTCCTTCATTATGAAGAACCTTAATTCCATCTCCAAGCATCTATCAAAAGCTTCCAGCTGACACTTAAGGAAGTTGATACCTTCTAGTGACATGTTATTCAGTTAAGGAAAAGAGGAAACTATAAACTTATCAAAAAGAAAAGGCACGTGAATCTAATATTCCTTTATAGGATTCAGAGTTATGTTGTTTATCCTAAAGGTACAAAAGAAAACAAGATCATGAAAAGATTATAAAAAGCAATTCATCACCATGATATTGAAGATAACTTCCAAAGGTCAAAAGTGACTCAGAAAACCTTTAGAATCTGAAGGCAAAAATGATTAGATACAAACTGTTACTGAGATATTGAAGAAGGGAGTCTATAAGTACCTGTATAGCTAAATGTAAGCTCTTATAATTTAAAAGCAAAACTGCGTTCTTGTAATCAGGTGTTTCTCCCCATACCTTCAAAAAACTGCTGTTAAATCAATGGGGAGCTTACAATTGATGATGCCTTAGGATCCCAGAATAAAGCAGAGGTGGAGTACATTTTTTCAAACTTAACTGCCCATGGAACCCTGGGGTTCCATGGAGAATACTTGGGTAAAAGTGCTCTACCCTATTTACTGCCTATCAATTTGACACAGGATGACTTCTCAGCCTAAAGGCTACCAAAACTATAGCTGTTAAGTTTGGGAATGAGTGTGCTACACACACTGATTTATTGAGAGTTTCTGAACCCAGAGGGGCTCTGCATGTAAATGACCCCTAAAAAGTGAGACCCAACCTCTTGGCTGATTATTGAGCCAGGCATTAAGTCAGATGAGACATAAAGATCCATTTCAGCTTCTTTGAATGTGGTAAGCATGCCCCAGGCCTGCCCATTCATTATACAATACGGCTCTGTGTACGGAGGTACACAGAGTTGACAAGGCCTCTCCTCGCTCCCTCAAGGAAAGCAGTGAGCTCTAGGAAGCTCACATCAAACACTGAGGGAAGAAACAAACTCTGCTCCCGAAACACTGGCTTGGGTGATGTCTGGCAAGGTTTTCAATTCAAGACACCCTACTTGTGAGCCTCCATCACAGACACATACACATTCATAAACCTTGGCCTTCTCCAGAGTCAGCACCAGGTTACTGAGGGCCCATTTGAAGGTTTTTGTCCTCAGAGCCTTGCTTGGCGGTTTTCTCTTCTCTGGTGAATGAAGGGTTAACATTGTCACTGCCGCAGTTCCCCTCACAAGGCTTTAATAATCCAGTCCCCTGCTCCAGACTTGACCTTCAATCACTGGAAAACAAGAAAACATTGAAAACAGTTTCAACCAAATGAAAAATACTCTGTTGGACTCGGTCCAGACCTTGGCAGCCTTTGCGTGAGTGATGCAGTAAAGCGGCTGCATGACAGGTATGTTTCTAGCTGATGGAAACCTCAAGTAATTAATGGCTTTTCTGGGGCAAGGTGGTAAGGGCAGCGTTGGCCCCTGCTGTGGCAGAATAACAAATGAGAGAGAAAGTTACTGAGGCACATGCTTTGCCCCAAAATAGCCATGGATGGAGGGTACTTATCAGATAGATGTCTTAGCTAAAGGCTAGCCCCTTCCCACTGGTGAAGATGAGGAAAGACACTTAGTTTCTTTGTATATGTCATGGCTAGAGTTCCATCACTCTATACAGAGCAGCTATATATATATATAT
>NW_006785785.1:946119-952303 GCF_000442215.2 Lipotes vexillifer
TTTTTTCAGAGCAGCTATATTTTAACCAATTCATCATTTGAGGTCCTGCGTGTACCTCTGTTGAGGACAAGCATTTATTACCCTCAATAAGGTAGAGTACTGCCATTACAGAAAAACAGTAAGTGAGGGTGGGCCCTGGCTAAAATACTGAGAAGTGTGTCCTTCACACAAACCTGTGGACCCAGACTTCTGAAGTTCAAGTACTGTTTACTTGGGACTGGCTCAAGTTTGGTTTAGAAGCTGTGGAATTTGGACGGGGTTGTTGATACCGCTGTTTGTGATGAGAGAAACCAGACCAACTCTTGTGATGTAAAGAGGGAAAGAAGGGCAGGGAAGTGGGCTAAGAGGCCACCCACCAAGAATCTACATCTTCCACTAAAGGACAATTCTGAAACTCAGTCCAGGCATTGTGAGGCTGGGGGGTGACATTTGGAGAGGAAGAAGAAAGAAATATCTGTCTCTTCTAGTTTAAAGACAGGTATTGGCAATCTCAGATGAAAGATTTGTGAATCTGCATACAGCTTGTGCCACCCTAGTGAGTTGTAAACCTTACCAGTGGCTGGGTTTTGCCAGGAAAATCAGTCATCTCTAAGCTTTCTACTTTCTGTGGTAGTCTGGGCAATATTTGCCGACTACACTCTGTCACACATTTTTTGGTTCAGAAAGTTCCCCAGAGGATCATTCTCCATAGGTTTACAGAAGATAAAAGGTAAGGTGGTGCCCAGGCTAGTTGCCTGCTCATTTATACACCTAGCTATTGGGGTCATCTTTCACCAGCTCTCAGTATTTCTTCATACTAGGTTATGCATCATCTTTTCCTCTTTAAATCGTTTTATTGAGAGTAATTCACATAGTATACAGTTCACCCATTTAAAGTGTACAACTCAATGGCTTTCAGTATATTTACAGATTATAAAATGCAACTATCTTTTTTATGCACTTTTAGGACATTTTCATTAGCAGTCACACCACAATCCCCTCAGTCCCCAGTTCCTAGGCAGCTAGCAATCTGCTTTCTGTCTCTCTGTATTTGCCTATTCTGGACATTTTATGGAATGTCCATAAAATGTCCTACTGTATGGAATCATACAGTAGGTGGCCTTTTGTGACTGGCTTCTTTCGCTTAGCATATTTTCAAGGTTCACCCATATTGTAGCATGTATTAGTACTCTATTTCTTTTTATTGAGAAATATTCCATTTTATGAATATACCAAATTTTATTTATCCATTCATTGGTTGATGGACATTTGGGCCCTTTCTACTTTTTGGCTATTAAGAGTAATACTGCTATGAACGTATTTGCACAGATTTTTATATGGACGTTT
Source organism: Lipotes vexillifer (assembly GCF_000442215.2). Classification (NCBI taxonomy): domain Eukaryota; kingdom Metazoa; phylum Chordata; class Mammalia; order Artiodactyla; family Lipotidae; genus Lipotes; species Lipotes vexillifer. Next base: position 947,446 of record NW_006785785.1, read on the forward strand.
TTAAATTTCTCTCAGGTATATACCTAAGAGTGGTACTGCTAGATCATGTGGTAACTCTGTGTTTAACATTTTGGGGAACTGCCAAACTGTTTTCCAAAGTGGGTACATAACTTTACATTCTCACCAGTAATATAGGAGGGTTCCACTTTCTCCGTATCCTCGCCACCACTTGCTGTTATCTGTCTTTTGATTCTAGCCAACCTAGTGGGCGTGCATTGGTATCTCACTGTGGTTTCAATTTGCCTATTATTATTTCTTCTATAGAGAAATGTCTATTCACATATCCTTTGCCCGTATTTTAACTGGGTTGTTTGTCTTTACAAACAACCAGTCATTGTTTGTCATTACATTATTATTACATTGTAATAGTTCTTTATATATTCTAGAGATAAGTTCCTTACCACGTATATGATTTGCATGTATTTTCTCCCATTCTATGGGTTATCTTTTCTTTTTTTGAGGCACAGAAGTTTTAATTTTAATGATGTTCAATTTATTTAGGTATTCTTTTGTTGCTTGTGCTTTTGGTGTCATATCTAAGAAACCACTGCCTGATACAAAGCCATGAAGATTTATGCCTGTATTTCCTTCTAGTAGGTTTATAGTTTTAGCTATTATATTTAGGTCTTTGATCCATTTTGCATTAATTTTCCTATATGGAATGAGGTGTAGGGGCCCAACCTACCTCATGTAGATACCCAGTTGTTATATATCATCTTTTAAGAGAGAAAAACAGAAGCCTTTTCTGGGCAGTCACTCTGGTTGTGTTAAGGACCAACTGCTGTGCACAGCTGTATCCCACAGTTGAGGGAGAGAACATAGAGACCATAGAGACTCTTGACTCCAGAGAAAACAAACCCCTGCTCATATAAAGCAGGAGTATTCTGGAACCGCGAGAGCTAGAGCTGGCCTCTTAAGCCTTGATCCAAGCCCCAGCCCTCTTGCTCGTTAACCAGGCAGCCATGGGTGAATCACTTAACCGCTAAAGCTCAGTTGTCTCATCCGTGAAAGGGGAGCTAATTGGAATATAATCTCCAGGAGAGCAGGAACTTCCTCTGCTTTGTGTAATCCTGTATCCCTAGGGCCTAGAATAGTGCCCAGCACACAGTAGGCTCTCAAAAATCATTTGTGGATTAAATAAATAATACCTCCATTATATAATCCCCCAAGTCTATTATAAGAATAAGCATTTAAAAAAAATAGTGCGTTCAGATATTTTATAAACTATAAAATGCTGCAGAAATGTATGATTTCCTTTCCTTGTAGTGGAAAGAGAGATGTGGGTAGATGTAAGAATGCGGCAAACCTGCAAATGAGGTGAATATATATTTTCTAGAAGGTGTAGTACCTTTCATTTTCAAGGTACTAAAAAACCAGTGATCCTTTAATAAAGTTAATCTATTAAAAATTTTGAGGTCATAAAATGTTAATGTCCCCTCTAGATTTTCACACTTCACCCTGGAGGGAATTGCATTCTCCTTGGCCTTCCTTAAAAGCAAAGCAATATTGGGGTGGGAGGGGCCAGAGGAAAAAGGACCGCGAGAGACTATCTTGTCTTTCAGCTGTTTGATATCTGTATAAGAACTGGGAATTTTTCACTAGTCTTTATTTTTCTCTGTTCAGTATTCCTCTTTATTATGGAAGTGATACTTCCATATCCTCTTAAAATGACTGAATGTAGGATTTAACCTCTCTTTCCTTGTGTTTGCCCACTTAGGGCCTTAGGGCACAATTCTGATGCAGAGAAATGCGAAAGTCTCCTGGTTAGATGGGGCTCGGCACCCAGAGCAGCAGGAGAGCACAAATCAGGAGACAGAAGACTGGGTTCCGGGCCCGAGTCTTCACTAATTAGCTCCGTAACTAGACAAGTCACTACACGTCTCTGGGACCCAGTTTCTCAACTGGAAAATGAGAGTGTTAAGCCAGATGTTCCCTAAGGAGGCTCTTAAATTGCTTAGTTCTATGGTGCATCCGGTCAGAAAGCATTTATTAAGGGCCAGCCACATCGCCAGGATGCTGTTAGGTGGTATGGTGGGAAGGGAAGCGTGCAGCCTTCCTTGGATGATCATAAAGCAGTATATGACACTACCTGCGAGCATGTACTGGATTTGTCCATGCAAAGCAAAGGGGAAGCAAAGTACGGGGAATGTCAGTGGGAGCATTTGGTCAGGAAGAAGTGAGTCTTGATCTGGGCCTTGAGGAAGGTATGGGATTTGGATTGAGTAAGCAGTCACACCCACAGGTCACCTAGATTGGGAGTGGCCTGGTGAGGTGTGTGGCAGGTGAGTAGGGAAGAGAGCCCTGGGCCAGGAGTCATGAATTCAGGGGTCCACCCCACCTCTGCAGCTAATGGGCAGAGCACCCTTGGTGTCACCTCATGTGTCTGGTCCTCAGTGTCTCTTTCTGTTATGTCACTCACTGAGAGGAAGTACAGATTAATGGAGGACAGCACGCTGTAGAGTCAGAGGAGCCTGGAAGAGCATCAGAGATCCAGATTGCTGCACTTTGAAGTCCTGTGACCTTGAATATGTTATTTCATCTCCCTGGCCTCCGTTTCCTCATCTGCAGATCACAACAATGAGCTTCAAGTGTTACCGTGAGCACAGAGTGAGAGGATCAATTAGCACAGTGCCAGAGCTCAACAGCTGGTGGGGGTAGTGGTCGTATTATTAAAGCTCTTCTGTGAGTGAAGTGAAATTAAGAAGGGGTGTTAAGAAAGCAACCTGATGAGATAGGGCATTTAGAAAACCTAGTGGAATATATATCGGAATAATATTCAGCCATAAAAAAGAAGGAAATCTTGCTTGTGTGACCACATGGATGAACCCTGAGGACATTATGCTAAGTGAAATAAGAGAGTCACAAAAAGACAAATACTGCATGATTCCACTCAGATGAGGCATCTAAAGTAATCAAACTCATAGAAACAGAAAGTAGAATAGTGGCTGTCAGGGGTTGGGGGAAGGGGAAATGGGGAGTTTTCAACGGGTACAGAGTTTCCGTATTGCAAGATGAAAAAAAGTTCCGGAGATCTCATCCACAACAATGTGAATATACTTAATATTGCTCAACTGTGCAGTTTTTAAAAATCTGATGGAGTGAAAGTAGGATGCACATTCTTTAATTTTTTTTTTTTTTTTTTTTTTTTTTGCGGTACGCGGGCCTCTCACTGTTGTGGCATCTCCCATCACAGAGCACAGGCTCCGGACGCGCAGGCTCAGCGGCCACGGCTCACGGGCCCAGCCGCTCCGCGGCATGTAGGATCCTCCCGGACCGGGGCACGAACCCGTGTCCCCTGCATCGGCAGGCGGACTCTCAACCACTGCGCCACCAGGGAAGCCCACATTCTTTAATTTTTATTTAATGAGTATATGAGTAAATACAACATATACAGCACTGTGCTAGGTGCTACAAGTAGGAGCAGGGATACAAAGCTAACTAAAAGGAGGTTCCTGCTTTCAGGGGAGAAAGTAACCGAGAGTTTTGTAGAGAGACTTCAATTCTAGTCTGAGATAAACCTTTGCTGGGGCATGACCTTGGGCAAGTTACTTACTTCTTCCAAACTTGAGCTTTCTCTGGACGTAAAATAGGAACAATTCATGTCTCTCTCACAGATTGCCATAAGAATTAAGTGACAGTGTATTTAGAACAATGGGCACATACTCAATAAGTGCTTTTATCATCAGTTCCTCTCTCAAAGGGGCTTCGACTCTCATGGGAGAGGTGAGCACACAACAGAAGCCACAAAGGCAGTAAGAAAAGCAGATGGAGGGGCGAGGTGTTCAGGGAAGACCAAGGGTGGCCTCATCCCACGTTATTAGCACTTCCTGGCCTGGAGATCAGGAAGCAGACTAGATGAAGGGGCAGCTGTTACAGACTGAATGTCTGTGTCCCCCCCAGATTGTATATGTTGAAACCCTAACCCCCAGTGTGATGGTGTTGGAAGGTGGGCCTTTGGAGGTATTAGATTTAGATGAGGTCATGAGAGTGGGGTCCTCGTGATGGGATTATAAGAAGAGACCAGAAAGCTAGCTCTCTCTTTCTCTCTGCTGTGAGGACACAGTAAGAAGAGGGCTGTCTGCAAGCCAGGAGGAGGATTCTCACCAGGAACTGAATCAGCTGGCACCTTGAATTTGTAATCCCCAGCTTCTAGAACTGTGAGAAATAACTGTCTGTCATTTAAGCCACCCAGTTTATAGTATTTTGGTGTAGCGGTCGCAGCAGACTAATACAGCCACTTAGAAATCTCATCCCAGTGACTACCAGTGGTAGAATCTCCTTCTAGATCTGGGACTGGGACAGGCAGGAACGACGAGAAGGACTTAGATGACAGGCAGGTGGAAAGCCTTCTAGAGCAGGTCATTGAGAGCTGCCCTGAGAGCTCCGAGTCTAGGAAAAGGTGGGGAAATAGAAAAGGCTTCCCAAGGGTGATGGCTAGGGAGTGCTGCCACAAATTGCCAGGAGTCGTGGTAGCACTTCTTTAACGTCTGCCTTATGGCAAAGCTGTGTCCTCGTGTGTCTGGGGTAGCTTCTCGGGAGTCCTCCCTAGGGTGACATATCCAGATCCCTGCTGAGCACTTGGTGGGTCTTCATTGTCAGAGGTTCCTCAGTGGAAGCTCCGCCTGAGGTTTGAGGGAACCATGACTTCGTTTTGTTGGCCCTGTCACCCCTTCAGCTCCCGGTTCATTTATACAGGAAACATTTAGTGGTGCCCAGTATGGAGGCGATGCCCCGCTATGAAGCATCTCTTCTTTCAGGCCATGTGCCTGAGTGGTGACAGATACTTTGGTCAGTGGCCAGCTGTGCGCAGCGCCCCAGGGCCAAGGCTGTGCAGCACGCCGCCGCCCCCCCCCGCCCC
>NW_006785785.1:954123-954581 GCF_000442215.2 Lipotes vexillifer
CTGGGCCCGTTTGCTTTCCGACGCTGCTCATCAGCTGGCTGCGCCGAAAGCAAGGGGGGTAGGAGCCTCCCTTGTAGACATGAGTGGGAGCGGAGGCCGTCGTGTCACGGGAAGCGTGGCCCCGGGCCTCTGGGTCCCTCCGTGCAAAGGGCTGGCATCTCGCCGTGATTCGGGCGCGCGCCCCTCCCCCGTCCCCGGCGGCGCAGTCAGCGCAACGGAGCCTCGCCTGGCCCGCGGCGCCTGGGGCTCCGCCAGAGCTTCCACGCCAGTGCGGTTTCCTCCCGGGGCAAGACTGGGACTGAATCGGAGAAGTCATTCCAAGTTTCTTTTCTCATTTGGCATTCTTGCCACTGTGCCCGTACTCGCTTCAGCGGAAAAGGAGAGCAGAAATCCCGCGTCCAGGCTTCTCTGAAAGGTCGCCCGACCACCCAAGTGAACGACTGGGGGGGGGGGGGGGG
>NW_006785785.1:954591-954873 GCF_000442215.2 Lipotes vexillifer
GGGGGGGGGGGCGGGAACAGATAGATGAGAGAGTCAATAAAGAGCACGTGGGCACGGTGAGAGCTTCTTGAATGAGCATCTATGAAAATTGGCCATGTGGCTGAATTTGATAAATCCTACCGAGACTGGTGGTAGGATTTAGATGGTTGAGGTTTAAAGGATACTTGCTTTTATTTCCCCTCTTCCTTCCCTGCCTTTCTAATGTATGCTTCTCTGAGCACAGGTGCTACAGCCTCGGAAACAGGAGCGCACCCACACTTCTGTGTATTGGGGGAGGCGGGG
>NW_006785785.1:954883-957088 GCF_000442215.2 Lipotes vexillifer
ATTGGGGGGGGGGGGGGGGGGGGGAGGGAGAGCTCAAGCACAGAAAAGCTTAGGGAAGGGGCAGAGAGGGAGGAAGAGAGCAAGAAAATGGATTTAAAAATTGTCCTAAAGAAGATGGAAAAGAAAGATGATATGAGTCAGGTCCTCTAAATGCCATTCCTGTATTCCCAATTTTTATTTTGAAGTTGTTTTTTTTTTTTGGCCGTGTTGGGTCTTTGTTGCTGCATGCGGGCTTTCTCTAGTCGTGGCGAGCGGGGGCTACTCTTCCTTGCGGTGTGCGGGCTTCTCATTGAAGTGGCTTCTCTTGTTGCGGAGCGTGGGCTCTAGGCACCCGGGCTTCAGTAGTTGCAGCACCCGAGCTCTAGAGCGCAGTCTCAGTAGTTGTGGCGCATGGGTTTCGTTGCTCTGTGGCATGTGGGATCTTCCCGGACCAGGGCTCGAACCTGTGTCCTCTGCATTGGCAGGCGGATTCTTAGCCACTGCGCCACCTGGGAAGCTCCTGTGTTCCCTTTTGCACTTGTTTATCCAGCCCCTTTCTTCTGAAGCCGAAGGCCTCTGTCACTCTGTATTTCACACTAAAGGGCTGAACTCTCCCTCTGCAGGGCCCTAGTGCCTGAGGGTGGCAGACAGAGACTGTAATAATTAGGGAGACAGAGAATGAAAACCCCTTTGCTCTCACAGCATCTGGGTGTTTCAAGGCACCCGCCCTGGGCTGACGGAGCAGGGCATGTCTTGCTCATCCTCCAGTTCTGTTTATTAAACACTCACTTTGGCTCAGCCCTGTTCTGGTAGATTTGAGGACAGTCTCACTGGAGGATTTTTTTTAAATGGGCCTTATGCCACATGTGTACAAATGTCTTTTGATTGAAGAAGTAGAGGAGGGGGCCTCCCTGGTGGCGCAGTGGTTGAGAGTCCGCCTGCCGATGCAGGGGGCACGGGTTCGTGCCCCGGTCCGGGAAGATCCCACGTGCCGCGGAGCAGCTGGGCCCGTGAGCCATGGCCGCTGAGCCTGCGCGTCCGGAGCCTGTTGCTCCGCAATGGGAGAGGCTGCAACAGTGGAGGTCGCCTTGGATTACGTGATATCTGGCCTTGCACTGGCTCAGCTGAGTATCGCATTGTTTCAGTCTCCCATTCCAAAGTGTGTCTGAGGATCCTGCTTAGCTGAGCGTTATTACAGCCAACGCCAGAGTGAGCCCCACTCCCCCTGGCTTGTCTGGATAGAGTGAGGGTGCTGTGCCCCCAAGGAATGCTCTCTGTGGGGCGTTTACCACTGAGGTCTGCAAGGAAACAGACTTGATTTTCTCTTCTGCTCAACTGGAGAAAAATCTTGGTTTCTTGGCCTAGATATCTGGTAGTGGCTGACTGTAGGAAGGATCTCCTGGATCTGTTGTTTTGTCCCCTTTAAGCTTCACTGGACATGCTGACCCCTCCCCACACCCCAAGGCTTTGCCCCAAATCTCTTTGAGGTACCCTGGCCCATCTTCTTCCACAGAGGTGCACTGCTCTTTTAAAAGAACTGTGAGCCGCATCTTACCCACTCACCCAGAGAAGGTAAACGGTGCAGGGCAGCCACTGTGGGCACTTGAAGGGCAGCGCTAATGAATGGCTGGATCATAGGCTTTAGAATCACCAAACCCAGGTCCACAGCCTCAACTCAGCTACTTAGCAGCAGGCTGTGCAGTATTTTTAGGGCACATAATTTCTGAGTTGGTGAAAATAGAGATTCTAATTCATACCTCAGAGGGGTTGATGTGACGAGACAGTGGCTATGGAGAAACTTTGTAGGCTACAAAGTGCTCAAGATGTTACCTTTTGTCGCCATCCTTATCCGTGAAGGGTATTCTAATGCCATGGAGCAGGACAGCAACCACACAGAGGAGGCGCTGCAGGGACCCAGTGGCTTCTGCCACCACCCATCAGGTTGCTGTTGGCAACAGGATCTGAGTACTTCCTTGGGTGTGATGCTCAAATGTTAATATGCATCAGGATGGCTTGGGGGTTAAGCATACAGATTCCCTAGGCCCCAACTCTCTAATATCTCCTTGGTTGGCCCCAACTATTCTGATGCAGGTTATCCATAAGCTACACTTCAAGAAAAATTAGAGCGCCGCTGCTGGGACTGGGTGACCAAGGGAAGAAGGGGAACACAGGTGTGATGCCCACGTGCACCCTTGGGTGGGAGGAAGGGACACTTCCTGCTGAGCT
>NW_006785785.1:957098-960551 GCF_000442215.2 Lipotes vexillifer
AACCAGCAGCTCTTCTGGTTCTGCCACCATGATGTTCCATTTGTCAACAAGAGCCACCTCTGTGTTCCTGTTTTCCTGGGTCCCAGATTTCCGTTAAGTTTTGAACCTGTTTATAACTTTAGAAGGAAGACTGGAGCATATCCCAAACTAGAGCCCCAACCCCTGGCAAGTCAGTGGGAATGCTTAGCCACAAATGGAGTCGTCATCCCTGCGCGTCTGGGAAGGAGCCTCATAGTGGGGGCGTCATGGATATAAGACTATCTTCTGTTTCTTACACTGAAGCTCCCACTATTTGGAAGCAACAGTTGCCTGGCTTGCCTTAAAGTTGTTTTCCTTGGAGGCTGTACCTGGAGATGTGGAGAAGGGATCAAGCCCGTTGTCCTGCTCTGGACTTGTCCAACCTGGTCCTCTGTGAGCTTGGTTTACACTCCATCTCAAGCACTAACCGAGGCCCTTTTGTGACGAAGATATCCTGGGAGCCTTCAGTGAAGAGAGTGTATTTGTGATGGAATCCATGGTATAAGATCATTCCCAAGGATCCGGAAGCTGAGGAAAATATACCTGCTGCGAATTCTAAAGTTCTATCAGGTGGAATGTCCCGAAGTCTTCCTCATTGGAGCTCCTGGCAGAGCCGGTACAAGCTAAGTGACCTCAAATCCTTTGGAAAGAGCAGCCCCTCAGCAATGCCAGTTACACAGCACAGGAGATCAGACATGTCGTTTAAATAAAATCCTGTGGCAGCGTCCATTTCACAGGTCCCTGGGGCTGCACGTGTTCAGTACTAGAAGGACAAGGCTTTGAAACAAGTGTGTGGGGTAACAATGAAGTTCTCTGTTTGCCCCCAATTAAATGAGGAGATCAAGAAAGAAGGAATCGGGGCTTTCCTGGTGGCGCAGTGGTTGAGAGTCTGCCTGCCGATGCAGGGGACACAGGTTCGTGCCCCGGTTTGGGAGGATCCCATGTGCCGCGGAGCGGCTGGGCCCGTGAGCCATGGCCGCTGAGCCTGTGTGTCCGGAGCCTGTGCGTCCGGAGCCTGTGCTCCGCAACGGGAGAGGCCACAGCAGTGAGAGGCCTGCGTACCGCAAAAAAAAAAAAAAAAAAAAAGAAAGAAAGAAAGAAACAAGGAATCTTCTTTTAAAAAGCTGAGTTGTATCTGTCCTTACACTTGCTGCTGCCTCACAAATTTTTCCACCTTAATTTTCTAATATTTCTGTGAAGACAATGGTTTGGACAATCGGACATGGCTATAAATGACATTATTAAATTGTTTCTGTTCAAAGCAAGAGGATCCCAGAAATTTGAGTGCTTTCCCTTGGAACTGCAGTTCAAACCGTATTTAATAGTTCATGTCATAGTCATGTTTTACTCCTGTGCTAGACAGTAAGTGTGCTGACCTGGACTTAGGTTCCTTTTTGCAGCTTTCACAGGATTTAAGGACAGCAGTTGGACTTCTGTTTACTCTCCCCTTTTTCCCTTCTGATTATAAAAGTTATACTATCATTGTTTTTATAAAAAGGTACAACAATGGACTCCTCCAAACAACCCCATCACCTAAAAGCAACTACAATTAATATTTTAGCTCATTTCATACCAGTGATTCATCTAAGCGTAGATGAGGCCCCATGAGGTAACCCAAATGAAAGAACAGTTTCCGTGCTAATATTCTGATGACATCTAAACTCTAAATGTTGCCTTTCTCCTAGGAGGACAGCTGCTCCTAGTTCCACTTCTATGTTGTGGTTTCCAGAGCCTTCTCCAGCTCTGGTCTTATTTGCAGACCTTCTGTGGAGCGTCTAGAAATCATAATAAGCTCTTTGATGGGTAGGCTATTACCCACCTGGTCTTTAGCCTTGCTGTAAAGGTTGAGTAGATTAGTTTGACTAGGGCTTGGCCTTCGAAATCTTTTTTGGTTATCTCTTTTCAGATAATTACTATTCACTATTTCTCCCAAATGCCCTTAGGCTAGGGAATAGCCTCCTTTCTTGCCATCTCTAAGGTGTGATTCTTCTGTCTGGGCAGCCTCCCTCCTTCAAGGGTTGGATTCATTTAATCTTATTCTGAGGCCAGCTGCTGAGCCTGCACCTGGGGGAGAGAGGTTTGCCTCTCAGGCTGTGTGTTGACCCGTGTAAATTTTATCTCAGGGACCTTTGCAAATGAAAGATGCAGTCTCATCACCGTTACTGCCACTCTGTATCTTCATCTTCCTCCATACCCAGCTACCTCTCCATCCTTGCTGAAACCAAACTCTCCGGCTTGCCCGTTTCTCAGATTCACTCACTCACTCACAGTAGCTTGTACCAAAAAAGAAAAAAGAGGTGCTAATTATTATATCCTGATAAACAAGGTAGTGCTTCTCTGTCACCCCGCCCCTTTGAGTGGCTGCCTCTCTCTTTTTTTATTCCTGCTACTGGGTGAGTTTCTCATGCATGGCAGGTGACTGGGAATGTTCTCTGTAGGTTACCCTGATGAGGGGATGGTTCCCTAGACCTAACCCCAAGCATGTTTTCCCAGACAACGTACCTCCCTCACTCAGGGTTGACTCGGGCTGTAGGTGTTATGTTGGTCATAAAGGAGGAAACTGGGAGGCACACCGTCCACAGAGCACAGCGAAGACTGTCTGCATTCACGCCTTGCCTTGTGCATTCACACAGCTGTCGAGGTACCTGGTGGAGCGGGGAGGGTGTTACAGTCCACGGGAACAGCTCCTGCTTGAGGAGGGCTGGCACATTGAGGGAACTGAAATAGTACAGGTCCTTCTGGGCACAAGCCTGTCCTCATCAGTGCAGAGGGTAAAGCAGTCATGACTCAGAAACATATAGAACTTTAGAATTATAAGGAATGTAAAAGGTCTCCAATCCATTCTTATGATTTCCTGGGGGAGAAGAAATATCACTGAGGGAAATGACCTGCCTGACTGATGTGGCCTGCAGCCGTATCCTGTTCTTGGACTGACTCATGTCTCAGAGGTCAAACCAATTTCCAGCCACTGAACATAGTCATCACCTACTTCCAGAAGGACGTTCCATATCCCTGTAAATGGAAAATCAATTTTGAGACAATCTATGCAAAAAAGAAGGGCCTTTTTCTAGACTAGTATGATGTAGAGGAAAGAACAAGGGCTTTGGAGCCAGGCCAACCCATGGTCAAATCCAAATTCTTCCACTTAGTAGCTAGGTGATCTCAGGCAGTGTACTTAACCTCTCAGAACCTCAGTTTTTATTATTTGTGAAATGAAGGTAATAATACCAACCTTCAAGAGTTCATCAAAAGTATTAATGGAATAATATCCATGGTGCACCTGTACCGCATATCGCCTAATTTTTAACATTCAAGAAATGATGGTTATTATTTGCTTGTGATTTATTTTTATTTTTTATACAACAGGTTCTTATTAGTTATCTATTTTATACATATTAGTGTATATATGTCAATCCCAATCCCCCAATTCATCCC
>NW_006785785.1:961047-992465 GCF_000442215.2 Lipotes vexillifer
CCCCCCCCCCCCCCCCCACTATTTGCTTGTGATTAGAGATGCCTTCACTCTTCACTGATTTGTGTTTAGGAAGATAGCTTGCTCTAAATATTAAGTTTGTTATGTATCTGGTAGAGAGAGAGGCTGGACGTAGAACTGTGGTTGAAAAGGCAAAATGACAGGAATAGCCAAATTGTATCATCATCTGTTCCACAAACCTCTGATCAGATGGTTCTCCAAATTCTGAAGATCCTACACCCCGGTCTTTTAAAGAAATAATGTTAAAAGTATAGTGTTAAGAAACCCAAGGCTTTCACCATTTGTTCAAATCTGTCTGGGAGTACAGATACTAAAAGCATAACAGATACCTAATGGAATCTGTCTTTTTGATGATGATTACAGCATTCTGAAGTAGGCTTTAAACACATCTGTATACATGAACTGCTATTTCAAAATTGCTTGCTTCAAGGGGGCATTCAGTCTCTTGCTCAACTTTCAAGTTAGATAACTACTGTTTAAATTGATGGCAGGTGTTTGATCTATAAATAAGAGTCGTGCTTTGCACTTTAGTGCTCTGTTTACCTGCTGCACAGTGTTCATTCACATCCCACCAGGATATTGGGAAGGCCGGAGGAGTCTGCATCAGTGATCTGCCCGAATGTGACAGCTGCAATGTAGCCTTCAGACTTTTAAATTCCGAGAGGGACTAATTCTCCGTTCAGACACAGGAGGCCCTGTTGAATTGGAAGATGCCCCAGTGAGCCTGAAGGGAGGCGAGAGAATAATATCGGAAGGACAACAAGCAGCGGGGACTTTGGCCAGAATATCTGATAATCTCAGTAGCTACTAAAAAATCTTCCCTGGTAATTTTTTTTTTCAGTCTGCCTCCATGTGGCAACGGCATTTCCTCAGTCTCCCAGGCCACGTGGCTTTAGCAGCTGGATCCATTTTAGCATCCTGCTGCCATCATATTTCAGTTTTCCATTGAGGACTTCTTTGGAAACTGGTCCTCTCTCCACAGCACCCATTTCAGTTCCGTCATTCAAATTGCAGCATTCTGATGCAGACCCCAGGGCTCATACGGGCTAGACACAGAAGCCCTGATGGCTTTCCCTTTCCATCCTCTTCACACCTAATGCTGCCGATCAGGTCCACGGACGTGCAGCCCCTCAAGGCTCCGAAGAGAGCGGGCCAGCGGGAGTGCAGCTCAGAGCGTCGATCAGTTCTCAAGCCGGCCCATCGGGCCTGGAAGGAGTGGCTCGGGTGGAGATACAACTTTCGGTGAGTGACGGGGAGGCAGTGCCGCAGAATGACCTCCTGACCACTCATACTCTCATTTGTCAGTTCCAGTCCTGTCTGTACGAGGACCTTTACAGTTCTGGAAATGGAGTGCGGAACATTTGGGGGAGACTTGGAACTCAGGAGCTGTGCTATCCTGGCTTCCACCCACAGGGCATGAATGGAGGGAGGAAAGCCTCCTTCTGCCCAGGTGTCTTCGGCGTCCCTGCTGTCCTTCTGTCAACTTTGCCTGAGCTAGGAGGTCTGCTGCGTCTCGCTTCTCATGCTACAAGCTCGCAGTCTTTACTTGGTGATCTGTAGAACGGCGTTCTGACGTTGTCCCCCTCTTTGTTCCTAACCTGAGTATCTTGTGTCTGTGGGCCTAGCTGCCACCCCAAGGAACTCAACGGCAGGTGCTCCGAGAAGGGTTACCTCTAAGTATTGATGTCAGAGTTGCACTCTGCTACCTCCTCCTCTTGAACCATGGGGCTCCGTAAGAAAGGGCCCGTGCTTCCGCTGTAGATTGGGACCCACGTGGTTGGGATGGGAGCTATTCAACCCAGCTATTGGGTCCCTGAGAGAGGGACATGCAAATCCCGCCCAAGCCCAGTGCAGCACTGTATGTCGGTGCGGGTTTGATACAGAGGCTCTGAGAAGGAAAACGCATACACATTTGGAGAAGAGAAAAGTGGCAGATGATTCTGAACATCTGAACATTTACCTGGCAGATGCAATTGTAATCCAGCTACCAAATGATCACTAACACCGAGGTGATGAACCCGGCAGCACAGAGCAGCTGCAATCAGTACAGAGCTCTAAGCTGCTTGGAGACCTTGTGAAAAATCATATTTTGACCCCAGCCTGATTTTAAAAAAGGACAGCCGCATTTCTTCCCATTATAAAAAGTCCTATGCTGGCGTGGCACAGTGTCCCCCAGAAGAGGCCGAGGCATTCTGCAATCGAGGTGGAAACACACACACACACACACACACACACACACACACACACGGCAAACACCTCAAGAACCTTGGGGCATCTAGGAGGCCAACATGGGCTTGAGGACAGGAGAGGAGTGGTCGGCTTCACCTCCCTTCACCTCCTGCACCAGCTCTCGGGAAGCTGCCCTCTCCCCAGGCAGTCGGTTCTCTGATAAAGTGAAAGCGTTAGAAGGCTAAACTCGTATCCTCTTGAATTCTTCCCTTTTCCATTTTTGCTAGAGACTTCCGTGATAGTGTTACTTTCTTCCCTTGTTCCTTTGGAAATCATGTTTTTGAAACGTCATGGAAACAGGTGGGAGAGGAGCCTGTGTGTGCGTGTGTGCTGTGGAGGTGGAGGGCACATGCCCACACGGGGGCCCAGCGCCGAGAAACCAAGAAACGAGTATGCTATCTTGGATCTGATTTTAAAAACGAAAAGAAACACCCCAGCCCAGAGCCTTTATCTGTTTAACGTACCAGAACTCAACTGCAGGAAACCGATTTCTGTCTTAACCTATTACCAAACGTGTAGTGCAGCTGCCTGGGAACGTCCAGCTTGTTGTTGCTGGGGGCCGTCCTGGGTTACGGTCTGGAAGAATCTGAATCACCCTTTACATCTTTTCCTGCTCTCATTTTGATTTTGGCAGTGGCAGAAGAAGAGAATACTCCCCAGAGATTCAATTATTTCCCTTCAGAATTCTCTTGGAATCATAATGACTGTTAGAACTTGTAGGCACCCATATCTCATGCTAGTCAGCCTAACTGGTAATTAAAGTGCCATTAAATTTTTCACGGTATATAGATTGTGCCTGTTTTTTCAGGGAAATTACAAACTCCAGGCCCTTGAGACTTATGGGATTAATCTATAGACATTTAATAATTCAGCTTTGATCAGATGCAGTCGCATCTGAAAGGGAAGGGGGATAGTATTGTTTTGTTATTAATGGTGCGTTTTAATTTTATTTGGTTTCTTAGAGACCACAAAATACTACCAGTCCAGGAACGAAGGGCCATTTTCAAACTGGCTGTTACTGCTCTCATTAACATGTGCCAGTATTGATGTCGCCACTGCCAGCCTCACTTCCCTCAAATAGATTTGAACAATTTAGAGTCCATTCCTGACTTGTCACCAGTGAACAAGGAATCAACATTTGGCCAGAAGTTGGGAGGCTTAATTGGTTGACCCTGTCTGGCCTTGGCCAAGTGTTTTTTCCCTCTCTCCTTCCCTTCATCGCTCTCCTAATTTTTTTCTCTTTGTTGGTAAAAATGTCTTTGCATTGCAGGGCTGTGCTCATAAGTCATTTCTTGACTTCTGATCTGAGGCCAGCATTCCCACAGAGACCTGGTCAGCTCCCGGGTCTCTGTGCTGAGGAGAGTGACCCTGGCCAGAAGCCGAGCTGAGCGCACCCGGAGCAGAGCTCCCACCTGCCCGCAGCCCGGCTGCGGCAGCAGGAGGTGCTCAGGTGCTGGCTGGGAGGGGATTCAATGTGGGCCGCGGAGGCTGGACCACACCCCACTCGTGATTTGTAGCAGAGGCCCACCTTCAGGCCCTGTCCTCAATCAGATTCATTTCTAACTTTTGAGAAGACATGGTTTGTTTGTTTTTTTTTAACCCATTTTGAAAACTCATCTTGAGAAATACCACGTGTCCCAGATTGGCAGGATATAAGTTTACCAGTAAATTAGTGCAGTATAGCATAGCAGCTAAGAGTTTAGATAGGAGTCAAATAGGGCTGTGCTGCAACTCCATTGCCTTGAGGTCCCTTATTTTAGACGTGTGTTTCTTAGCTTCCCTGAGCCTCATTCTTCCCATCTCTAAAGTGAGTATATTGACAGTACCTGCCTCACAGGGTTGTAATAAGGATTAAAGGAGTCACACGTTAGCAAAATGCACAGTACAAAATAAGCACTCAACAGATATTAGCTGCTAATGTTTTAATTACCGACCTATGGGGTGGTGCATTGGCATTCTTTTCTGGGTACATTTTAATTCTGCATCCCCACTTTGGAGTACTTTTAGAATACTTTCTCACACCTCTCCAGACTAGAATTCTTCCTCTTCTCTGTCTCTTCCTTTGATCATCCCTATGAATAACAAAGAAGCTGAACCACTGGAAAGACTGTCTTACTCATCACCGTCTTCCCAGCAGCTAAGTTGTTCCAAGGCACACAGGGGGCCCTCAATATGTAATAGATGGCCACAGGGATGGAAGGAATGTCCAAAACCAATTCGATGATGGGATAAGAAAGAAAAAACAAAAACTCTCTGGTTTCTTTACTCTTCTATCTCAAGTCATATGCTGCGTACAGAAGCTGTAGCGAGGGACTTGGGAGTATAAGTTATGTCAAACTCCTAGCTGCAGATTCTTCAAGTAACGTGCTCGAGCCTGGATTCTGAAGGCATATTTGTCAGGTGAGACAGCAGCTACTGAATCTCATATTAGCTCACAGGATAATGGCACAACGCATCATCAGTCGGAATTGGGAAGAGTACACAACTTTCGTTTGGTGGTCTGGAGCCACGAATGGGGTGAACACTGAGTACTGATTTTCAAATGGTGACTAATAGAGGGTAAAAAGCAAAATATGTTTTTGGTTCCAACTTATCCTTTGCCCATGCCACAGATTTTGGCAGTAAATTAAAATCAATCTTCGTTTGCCTGAAACAGTAAATTATAAGAGCAGCATGTACACAGGAAGACTTAGGACACAAGTGAGCAGCTGGCTGTTACTTTCTGCATTGCACATCCGCAAATGTTTAACCAGCTCAGAAAAGAGACAAAATTGACTTGGAACATTGAGTACTATTCTAATATTTTTATTATTCGAATAATATGGAAATGTTCTCATAGTTTTAATCTAATAATTTGATAATTTTAATCAAATCTTAGCTCTTGGCTTGTGTAATTTTACACAGTTCACCTCACCTCCAACTTCTTGCCTATGAATGAGGGCATAACAAGCTTGCTTCTGTCTTATATTCTGAAGACCTAACTGTGAAATAGCCTGACTCTTTCCTTCTCAGCTCTGCAGTAGACACTAACACACTGGCCGAATCTATGGATGTGAGAAGCTTCTCTTTCATTTCTCCTGTTTTGACAGGAAACATATTCTTTTTTCTTTTACCCAGAATCTTAGATAAACAACTCATCTCTGTAGTTTTCAGCTACCTGGGGCTTGACCCCGTGGATTTGTGAGTCAGACTAGAAACCTAAGCTTTTTTGGGTTTTTGATACGAAGTGGGTCCTGCCTCTCTGTGATTCATTTCAACATTTTAAGACAGTCTGGTCTAGCATCATAAGCTTTTGTGTATATCATAATTCTTATTTGTGTGTATGTGTGAGTATGTTTTGTAATGGGAAGACTCATGTAACTGAAAAGTCCAGGAATATCTAGCTTCAGGCATAGCTGGATCCGGGGCTCAAAGGATACAACATTGTTTCTCTCCAGCTCTCTGTTTCCCTTTGTGTTACCTTCATAATCGGGTACATCCAATTTTTGAAAACTGTCGAAACTTTGTGACTCTGTCATTTTTCTTTGAATTTTTGTTAACTCTGGAAATAGTGAATTGGTTCTTTTCCTTCAATCCTCACCTAATTCCACTACTTCCAGAAGAGGCATCTCCATAATTGTCCTTTTGTTGTATAAGAACCATTTAGCCTCCACGTGCCCTGGCTTTGTGTTTGGACTGTCACCTATCTTCCTTCTATTGTACTGCACACAGAGGGAGGCCTGTAGAACTCTACTTTCCCCAGCTATCAGGGATCTTTGGGTAGATTTCACCATATGAAACTATTGCTAGTTGATCGTTTTTTATCTATGAAATTGGCAGGTTCATACAGTTCAACCTAAAATACCAGTCTGGAGTGGTAAATGCTTTACAGCAGCAGCAGCAATTGTGTCTCAAAAACCTTGCATAAATTGCTATTTTTGTTGTTGCCGATGGTTTGTTACTGGCAATTCTCCTGGCCTCGGTGTGATGTATGAACAGCTGGAGGCAAATGACAGAGTGCTTGAGCATATGGCAAGTCATTCGTAACTGAGCCCCATGCCCAAGATGACCATCTTTCATGTCACAGTCGGAGGTTCTGGCATGCCGTTCCGGAATTTCACCATTAAATTAGGTTCTGTGAATCAGATAATGAGGAAAGATAGGAGACATTTTTAGAAACCGTAGAGCTTCACTGCCAGCCCCTTGAGTCTTAAACATTCATGCTCCTTAACTCATTTCTGCCACTCTCGGTGGGGATTTGGGGGGAATCCATAAATCCCCAAAAGGCCAATCTACCTACTATGTGTTAAGGCTGTTAACAGATCATAGAATTTCAGAGCTGGAGAGGATTCTAAAGACAATCTAGCTGCAGCCACTCGCTTTAGAGATGAGAGCATCATATCTCAGTGAGTTAAGGAGTTTGCCCAGGGTCAGACTAGGACAAGGCCCATGGCCCTGGCTTCCCGGTCCTGTCTTTTTCCTCTTATTCTATCATTTCAGAGAGCAGTGTTGGCCTTCCAGAGTGGGGAGACAAGTCCATTCCCCGCCCTCTTTGCAGCTTGACTTTTGTTATTTTTTTGTTTAATCATGGGATTTTAGGTCACAGACAGGCCCATGAGGGAACACTAGAAACTGGAACCACCTTAGAAGCCAGAAACCTGCAGAGCCCAGAGCCAGGCCCTAGACTACAGTCTGTAGCCACTGACCTGGGGTATCCAAAGCGTGATCAAATTCCATCTCTAATATAGCAATCCTTCTGCTTTGGGAGGCATAAGAAGTTTTTTTTAAAAAAAAATCATCTTAAAAACAACTAATCATTTGGCAAGAAATTAAATAAATAAAATTCGTTTTGATCTTACTATCAAGTAGCTATTTTTACAATTTATAATAAAGAAGAAGAAAGAGTCAGCTCATGATTTGGGGAGAAGGGGAGGTTAGTATTTGACTCTGACCCTAGGACTCATGTAGCTGAGGCCTGTGGTGGCCTTGTAGGAGCCTGCTGTGCTGGTGGCCCTGAAAATTTGGAGAACTCCATCCCAGGAACACTGTTGGGTGTTCCTCTCCCATTATGTGAGATCTCTCCCATTATGTGAGTTTTCAGTAAGTTTTTGCTTATATGCAGGGGTACTCTGAAAGTAACTCAAATATTTTAAATAAATCAAATGATTATAAAATAAAACACAGTGGAATATGTTCACAGCAATGTTTATACATTCCTGAAGTCAGTTCTCCAGGAATCATTGGACTGAACTGTACAACACACAACCTCCCTTTAACGGATGGGACTGATTGACTGCTATAGCAAAGCCTCGATCAAGACTAAATGACATTGTAATATTTTGGAAGAACGTGATTTGATATTATTCCAAGTTTGTTTTTTGATATTCTGTTTTTGTTTGTTTGCTTGCCACTCATTTGTTTCCTTCATGTGCCATTGTTTTTGTGTGGATCCTTCCCTAAAGTCATTTTTTTGGAAAACTAAATGTAGGATTCCCCTTTTATTTGGGTATAATAATTGTTAGTTTCAGCCTATTTTTCCAACTTGAGACTTTTTTTTAATCCTGATGCCACCACTCTGCATATGAAGGAGGATAACTAACTTTACCGGCTCACTTTACATACTTCTAGCTCGTTAATTCTTCACAATAACTCTCTGAGAAAGGAATCACTATCCCCATTTTATGGATGAGGAAATGGAGAGTCCAATGGATTAAGTAACATGGCCAAGATTATAGAGCTATTATCCCTACCTCTGAACTTTCTAGCAACTGCAGGTTTGATAAACATGTCTTAAATATCTTTATCCAGATCGTGGCTACAGACGTTGAATAAATCCAGGCCAAGGATGGCCTGTTTCCAGTGCCCTCCAGGACGGAGGGAAATGTTAATCAACATCCTCTGGGAGAAGTTTTTCAACCACTTAGTGATCTACCTTGTCAAATCTGATACTCTGTTTATTGGCATTATTATTGTTTTTGAAAATGCTTTTACATATAAAAGCATCAAACACATTTTTTAAAGTTTAGCTATTTTAAACACTTGTAATTGGTTCTGGTGTAATATGTAGCACACCCAGACAAAAATAAACTTCTTTAAGATCGAATTCTCCAAGTGGGGCTGTTTATTTGGTTTGTCCACCAGAAACTTGACTTTAAACGCCAAATTGGACCTCGTGAGTTCTGGCACCCCTACATCATAATATCTAGAGGGCTTCTTCGGCACAGGATTTTATGTGATGAACAAAGAATTTGTCGAGAATCCCTAAGTCCCATGCTGTGTAATGAGAACTACATAAAATTCATTCAATTATGTACAACCAACCACAAATGTGTCCTGTTCTTAGTTTCTGTCTCTTCCCCATCGGGAAGGTAGTGCTAATGTTTAGCCACAGTGTCCAAGGAAAGAGTCTCTTTCATCAGCCAGACTGAACCCTTCTCCCAGGTCCTGGGGACCTGCCCCTGGGCGTCTCTCATTCTCCCATGGGTGGTGCTGGGCTGTCTACTGCTTGTTTTAGGATCCTTATTACTAATTACAGAAAAAATCCTAGTCTTTCCTTATGCTTTATACAAAATGTAGTCTTTAAGAACAAGGTTTTCATCCATTGCTATCCATAGATTTCATTGTTCTCAGCCAGTATGCCCCACAACAGTCCACTGCTTGTTTACACAGGCATGATAGGGCTCTCTGTCTCACCTAAGGTGCATTCTTACTACCATTCATTCATCAGCTTCTTAAATATTTAGCTATTTATTATCTATCTCCCACGTACCAAGCACTCTTAGATATAGTATTTTTTTTTAAAAGCCTATATGAATCCTGCCACCAGGCAGCTCACACCCTGGTGTGAGAGGCATACCTTAATGACATGAGTCTAAAAATACAGCATGTAGTTAGGCACTGTGTTAGAGCTATGAAGGGAGGATACACTGTTATGAGAGCTTAAGATGGAAGGACCTGACATGGTCTGGGGTGGAGAGAGGTGGCGTTAGGAAGGGCACGTACACTGTTCTGAGAAAGTGATGTGAGTTAGCCGAGGCAATGGGCCAGCTTTGGAGAGAAGCTCGCAGGTCCTGAGGCAGGAGGTATATGGGATCCTCAAGAACTCGCGCCAGTGTGCTTGGGGGCAATGGGGAGATGAAGGATGGGGAGGGACGAATGGCCCCGAATGAGGCTGGTAAAGTGGGCACGTGCCTTAGGCCAGCTGCTGCCTGGTAGGTGTCTCAGGTTTTTGTTATTAAGTGCAGATGCCCCCTTGGGGTGTCTGGAGTTGATACCAGCTGCTTATGCGGTTGGTGTGAATTCCTGTGCTGCAGCCCGAGGTGGGCAGGTGCAGCCCGGGGCTGGAGGTGCCACAGGAATCCTCTCTGGCTCACTGGTTCACGAGCAGACATCACAGAGAACCTATTCCAGGGCAGGATGGACGCCTCGTGTCAGCGCTGCCGCCAGGATGCAGGCAGAGCAACGTGCGGAGGACAGTTTACTCCCATGATTAACGTTATTTACGCGTTCCGACAAAGTGTGAAAATGTTCATTTGCATAAACTCACTCATCATTCAGTCTGCTTCAGGGCCACTAAATCTACTTCTCGTCATAAATAATCCCAGACTCCGTGCACTCAAGCCCATAAAGTTGTCATTTCATTGGACAGGAGAGGAGAGGGACTTCTAGAGTGGAAGATAGTGCCTCCAGCCCAGGACAACACTACCTGCTGGTTCTGGTGCATGAGCTGCTTGCAGACCGTTCACAGAAACTAGTTTTGGGGTCTTGAACAGCTGAGGTTGGGTCTGGGTGTAAGAAGCAGAATGTGTAGAACCGAGTCTTTGGGTGAGGCAGGACCTTCCGGCTGAGCCGTAGCTGCCTCGGCCCCGCGCTGTGACCTTGCTGTGCTCTTTGCGCACCTGTGTCAGAGGATGCTCACCCTCCCGTCGCACTCTGCATCTGACCTGAAGGGGGCGCTTTCGCACGCAGCCCTGCTTCCTGGATGCTGCTGTTTCTTCGAGGAGTGGAAGGGCCTCTGACCCTGAAGGGCCGGGGCGCTCTGCAGAGAAGCGAGAGCACCGGGAGTCTGGGGGAACGGGGAGCACGGTGTTGGATGTATGGACATGTGGGCTGTGGGACTGTCACAAGGACGTCGTCAGGGAGAGAAGTTGGAAGTGGAGGGAGCAGGACGTGATGGGAGGGGGACCCTGCGGCACAGGCTGCGGGAGGGAGAGAACAACGGGGCTCAGGGGCTGACTGCGTTCTTGGGGGGAGGTGAAAGAAAGAAGCAGGAGAAGTAAGAAAATAGGGAGCAAAGGCAGGATGGTGATCTGAAGAGACTCGAACAGCAAGAGTGAGGAGTGAAGCTTGAAGTGGTAATCCAGAGATGGAAACACAGGGGCGACCGCAAGTCCAAAAGTGGCAGAGTAAGGAAGCCTGCCTGCCCTATTCTTGTTCAGCCCTCACATGGGACAAGCCCAGCCTGGAGAAAACAGGTAGCCCGAGACCCTTGATACTTGCCCCTCTCTCGCTTGCTCTGGAGTGGGTAGGCTGAGAAGCTGGTGACACTTCAGCATGGAGAAGGCTCAAGGTGTGCACACGTGCATGTGTGTGCACACTAAATAGTCAAGGCTCCTCACTCAAAAGGCTTCTCAGACTGCAGCTCCCTGCAGGCTGGGGCCCGTCTGGCTTGCGCTGGAAACTGCCTCCTCTGTGCAGGGCTGAGGGACTGAAGCCAAGCCCGGCACCAGCTCTACTCAGGGATGTAACAGCCTGGGCTGGGTGGCGGGGCAGGGATGGGGCAGCTGGGGCTGCCATGCTCACCTGCAACCACTTGATGTGAGAATCCTCACATGTGGTTTCCTGGAATTTGGATTACCCAGTAACAGCCAAGAGTTGTATATATATTTAAAGGTAAGATAATTTCTTTTTAAAAAAAATTAAGATTATTTCTACTTTCTGAAATGTGATTCATTTACTTAGGGAAACACTGGACATTTATGCCTAATCTTTATCTGTTTTCTATGCCCCAAGCTACTAATCTCAAATGCTGAGCATCCTTGAACCCATATCGTGAAAAGTCTTACAGCTTTTGAAAATGAATTCCCTAGAACGCACAGGAAACAGACCACTAGTAGTGAGCCTTGGCAATCTCTTGGCCCAGCTCTCTTTTGGAACCTAGAAGCAAATGAGGAGACACATCTTGGCACAGTTTTGAAAAGCTACCAGTAGTGGACATTTGCAGCAGACCTGAAATCTCTTTAGAGTTGGCCATTTCCTGTACTGGCATCAGCAGCCATTTGAAGGAAGGCCCTGTTCAGAAGAAAAGTACACCAAGTCCCCTCATATTCTGTGTCTGGCAATTTGGTACTCAAATAGAAAGTTCCTTGTAGTGACTGTTTTGCAAACTTCCACTCATACTAACAAAGAAGCAATTTCCTCCATCATCTGACTCCTGCGTGCAGTAGCTGGTGTAGATATGTCTTCTCCTGTCCTTCCAAATTCATCATTATTTCTCAGGGGATTTGCACTATAATCGTGGCCTTTCCTTGTTGACTAATCAGAATAGTGATGCCTTCTGCAGAGAAAGAAGGAGAAAGAAACACTGAGTCTCCTCTCTTCACTGATATTTGCTGCCTGATTGAAACTGGCAGAATGGGGCAATGATCGAGCTGTAGTAAAAGAGCTCCCTGTACATGCAGTGACTACACTGTATTCCCTTCCAAATTCAGATCAAAATATGCAAGAGTTTTGTGCAAATCAAATCCCAGTGATCTGACCTCACTGGTTTTGAATTTATGGTCGTTTAGAGAGGACTTGGGTTGATGTTCACATTTCCAGTATCTACAGAAGAAAAAAAAAATGTTTCCTAAAAAGCAAATGATGAATATGTAGGAAATTATAGGGGAAATATTCATGCTATCTTTACAGCATGCTATCCCAAATAAACATTGCTAATCACAGGCAGTTCCTCAATATTTATTAAAGTAGGTCCTGGCAGAGTCTATATTTGGAAGTGGTCTATTAACCACTACTCTGTTATTATACAGACTTATAAAAAAGTCAGTCTCTATTTTACTGAAAGAATCCAGAATTCAAAATTTCTAATAAACAAGTTGCTTCATCAGCCCAATTAGTCCTAACAAATAAAGTTTTATTATATTTTCTTTCTGTAAAATGTTGAAACAACAGAATCTTTGCTTATTAAACATAATACCGACTTCCAGATAATTCCATCATCTAAGTCCCAAAAAGAAAATCAGGCTTCCCAACCCAAGAAGTATGTTTCCTTTCACATCAGGACATTCCTGTGTATAATCTTGACCTTCATATTCATAGATAGCACTACTGTCAGTGTGAGTTGTATAGGTAAGTTTGGCCAAGAAGCCAGAAGTGTGGCCTTTGGCTACTGTTTTAGAGATCTTATGGCTGTTTGCGACTTTGCTGTGAAGAAAATTAACTGGATACCATAGTAAATATGTTGGCGGGGCCGGGGGAGTGTCTAAGATACAGTGGTCAGAAAAGGACTCTTTGAGAAGATGTATTCAAGCTGAAATGGGAAAGGTGAGAATGGCATCTGGGGAGAGGAGGAAAATGGAGGTTTTGGTGCTTGGCTGTTCCTCTGGCATGTGTCTGGTCCTAAGGTGGGAGAAGTCTTGGTTGACCAGATAACTGAGAAGATGCCAGAGTAGGTGACTGAAACACATGGGCCAAGGGCATGAAATGAGGTTATAAAGGTAGTCAGGGAATTTCTTGGTAAGATGGCATTATTAGATCATGCTTTAAGCCACAAGAGACAAAATATAACAAGGGGAAATTTAAATGTTATTGCCAGGGTCAAAGCAAGATCTGTGGATCAGAAAAAGAAGGGAGATGTAAAGCAGGTACAGAGCTGAAGCCACTGGCTGCCCAGCTCTGGGATAAAGCAGGCAGAAAGACTGGTAATTTGACTCCTGCAATGTATCAAAGACTAAATATGTTCTCTATGAAGTGGGAAGCAGAGTCAGGCTCACTGCTTAAAACCAGGGCTGTTTATAAGTGAGAGAGGGTATCCTCACTTATATGACAGGAGGCTGACAAAAGTGACTGCTAACCAATGCCTAGGAGGGTGGCTTAAATGAAGCTTGTATCTCTATAGACGTATAGAATCCCAGACACAGGATCCTGACCAGGACTTGAGCCAAACTACCTGCTGGCTTGGTGACTGGATTTGCAATATTTCTGTCAATGAGAGTAGGATCCCTGAGCCATCATTTAAGATTCTGTTCAAGATGGGGGCCCGGGCACTTGTGGGGACATGGTGCAAATAGAGACAGGGACAGAGACAGATGAGAGGGAACAGCCCATTGAGAATGTATTTACACACCAAAATTCCAAAACACACGAGGAAATATAACATCAAGAAAGTGAACCAATCCACAGTCAGAAGATAAATTCAATCCATATGGAAATAAAATCATAGAATAAAAGTTTTAAATATATTCTGAATCCTTAAAGAGAAAAATATCTACCAGGGTTGGGGAAATAGGATAGGAGAAGAGGAAAAGAACCGATTATAGACCCTAGAAATGAAAACTATAGTCCCTAAAATTAGAAAACCATAGAAATATATTGAATTTAAAAATAGTACTTAGGAATTTGTTTAGAATGCAGTTCAGAGGTGGGGGGGGGGTACTAAGATGGGAGAATAGGAAGACCTCGAACTCGCCTCTCCCGCAGATAGGCCAAAATCACAACTACTTACAGAGTTGCTATCTGTGACAATGACCTAAAGACTAGCAACAACCGCACAAGGCAGGGCCTGGCAGCCAACTGGGCTGGGGGTCAACCCCACCTACCAGTATGCCCACAGTAATCAGCCCTGCCGCAACAGAAGGGTACATGCGACCCACATAGCACACACCCCTGAACCACCTAGCTTGGGTGGCCAGGGGAGCATGCTGCTGGGCCCAATAGGACATCTCCAACATAAAGCCACTTCTCCAAGACAAGACTTGGAGACATAATGGACCTACCTAATACACAGAAATAAACACAGAGAATTAAGCAAAACGAGGAAACAGAGGAATATGTTCCAAACAAAGGAACAAGACAAAATCTCAGAAAAAGAATTAATCAAAACAGAAATAAGCAATCTCCCTGATAAAGAGATCAGGGTAGTGATCATAAAGATACTCACTGATCTCAGGAGAATGGATGAACACAGTGAGAACTTCAACAAAGAGAAAATATAAAAAGAACCAATCAGGGCTAAAGAATACAATAACTCAAATTTAAAAATCACTAGAGAGGGCTTCCCTGGTGGCGCAGTGCTTGAGAGTCCGCCTGCCGATGCAGGAGACGCGGGTTCGTGCCCCGTTTCGGGAAGATCCCACATGCCGCGGAGCGGCTGGGCCCGTGAGCCATGGCCGCTGAGCCTGCGCGTCCGGAGCCTGTGCTCCGCAAATGGGAGAGGCCACAACAGTGAGAGGCCCGCATAACGCAAGGAAAAAAAAAAAAAAAAAAAAAATCACTAGAGAGAATCAATAATAGATTTGATGATACAGAAGAACAGATCAGCAATCTGGAAGGCAGGGTAATGGAAATCAAGCTGAACAGAAAAAGAAAAAAAGAATATGAAAAAAGAAGATAGTTTAAGGGACCTCTGGGACAACATCAGGTGTATAAACATCCACATTATAGAGGTACCAAAAGGAGAAGAGAGAGAAAAGGAGGCAGAGAACTTTTTTGAAGAAATAATAGCTGAAAATTTCCTTAACCTGGGGAAGGAAACGGACATCCAGGTCCAGGAAGCAAAGAGAGTCCCAAACAATATGAAGCAAAAGAGGCCTACACAAAGACACACTATAATTAAAATTGCAAAAATTAAAGATAAAGAGAGAATTTTAAAAGCAGCAAGAGGAAAGCAACTAGTTATGTACAAGGGAACTCCCATAAGGCAATTGCCTGACTTTCCAGCAGAAATGTTGCAGGCCAGAAGACAATGGCACAATATATTCAAAGTGCTGGAAGAAAAAAAGAAAGCTACAATTAAGAATACTCTGCTCAGAAAGTTATCATTCAGAACTGAAAGAGAAATAAAGAGTTTTACAGACAAGCAAAAGCTAAAAGAGTTTATCACCAGTAAATTGGCCTTAAAACAAATGTTAAATATTTTTTCTATGTGGGGAAAAAAAGGCCACAACTATATATTAAAACAATTATGAAAAGGAAAATCTCACTGGTAAAGGCAAACATACAGTAAAAGTAGTATATCAACCATTTATAAAGCTAATGGAAAAGTTAAAAGACAAAAGTAGTAAAATAATCTATAGCTACAACAAGTAGTTATGGGATACACCAAAAAATGATGTGAAATATGATATCAGAAGCAAAATGTGCTGAGGGAGTAAAAATATAGGGCTGTTAGAATGTGTTCAAGCTTAAGAGATCATCAACTTAAAATAATCATACATATAATAATTTTATACACACACACACACACCCCCCTCATGGCAACCACAAACCAAAGATTGACAATAGAGAAATAAAAATAAAGAGAAAGGAATCAAAACATAAGACTAAAGGCAATCATCAAATCACAAAGGAAGAGGGCATGAGAAGAAAGGAACTACAAAAACAACCAGAAAACAATTAACAAAATGGCAGTAACTACATACCTATCAATAATTACTTTAATGTAAATGGACTTAATGCTCCAATTAAAAGACACAGTGTGGCTGAGTGGATTAAGAAAACAAGACCCATATATATATGCTGCCTATAAGAGACTCACTTCAGAGCTAAAGACACACACAAACTGTGTGAAATAGATATTTCATGCAAATGGGAACAAAAGAAAGCTGGGGTAGCAATACTTATATAGAGCAAAATAGACTTTAAAATAAAGACTGTAACATTAGATGAAGAAGAGTATTACATAACAATTAAGGAATCAATCCAAGAAGAAGACATAACAATTGTAAATATGTATGCACCCAACATAGGAGCACCTAAATACATAAAGAAAATGTTAACAGATGTAAAAGGAGAAATTGACAGTAATACTGTAACAGTAGAGGACTTTAACACCCCAACCTCAATGGACAAATCATTCAGACAGAAAATCAGTATACAAACACTGGCCTTAACACATTATACCAACAGACTTAATAGATATATACATAAAATTTCATCCAGAAGCAGCAGACTGCACATTCTTTTCAAGGGCACATGAAATATTCTCCAGGATAGATCATATGCTAATCCACAACACAAGTCTCAGTAAATTTAAGATTGAAGTCATATCAAGCATCTTTTCTAACCACAACAGTGTGAGACTAGAAATTAACTACAAGAAAAAAAAAAAAAAAACTAGGAAAAACATAAAATATATGGAGTCTAAACAATATGCTACTAAACAACCAATAGGTCATTGAAGAAATCAAAGAGAAAATCAAAAAATACCTTGAAACAAATAAAAATGGAAACACAATGTTCCAAAATCTATGGGATGCAGCAAAAGCAGTTCTAAGAGGGAAGTTTATAGCAGTACAGGCCAACTTCAAGAAATAAGAAAAATCTCAAATAAAGAATCTAACATTAAACCTTTTAAAGGAACTCAAAAAGAACAAACAAAATGCAAAGCTAGTAGTAAGGAAGGAACTAATGAATATTAGAGAAGAACTAAATGAAATAGAGACAAGACAAACAAAAAAAACATTAGAAAAGATCAATGAAACTAAGAGCTGTTCTTGGAAAAGATAAACAAAATTAATAAACCTCCAGCAAGATTCATTAAGAAAAAAGAGAGGGCCCCAAAAATGAAATCATATATGAAAAAAAGTTACAATTGACACCACAGTAATATAAAGGATCAGAAGAGAGTAATACAAACAATTATATGCCAACACTTTGGACAACCTAGAAGAAAAGGATGAATTTTTAGAAACATACAATCTTCCAAAATTAAATCAGGAAGAAATAGAAAATCTGAAGAGACCAATAACTTTAATGAAATAGAATCAGTACTAAAAAAAAGTGCCAATAAACAAAAGTCCAGGACCAAGTGGCTTCACAGGTGAGGTCTACGAAACATTTACAGAAGAGTTAACACCTATCCTTCTCAAACATTCCAAAAAATTGAAGGGGAAGGAATGCTTCTGAGCTCACTCTACAAGGCCAGGATCACCCTGTTACTAAAGCCATGCAAAGGCACTTTAAAAAAAGAAGAACGAAAACTATAAACCAGTATCATTGATGAACACGATGTTAAAATTCTCAACAAAATATTAGCAACTGACAGTACATTAAAGGGATCATATACCATGAGATTTATCCCAGGAATGCGAGGATGATTCAATATCAGCAAATCAATCAATGTGATATGCCACATTAACAAAATGAAGGATAAAAATCATGTGATTATCTCAATAGATGCTGAAAAGGCTTTGGACATAATTCAACATCCATATATGATAAAATAAAAAAAAAAAAACAACTCTTAACAAACTGGGTATAGAGGGAACATACCTCAACATAATCGAGGCTTTATATGACAAGCCCAGAGCCAACATAATACTCAATGGTGAAAAGCTGAAAGCATTTCCTCTAAGATCAGGAACAAGACAAGGATGCCCACTCTCACCACTTTTATTCAACATAGTTTTGGAAGTCCTAGCCAGAGCAATCAGACATGAAAGCGAAATTAAAAGGATACAAATTGAAAAGGAAGGAGAAAAGCTGTCACTTTGCAGATGACATGGTACTATATATAGAAAACTCTAAAGACACTACCAAAAAACTATTAGAGCTAATTAATTCAGTAAAATTGTAGGACACAAGATTAATATACAGAAATCTGTTGCTTTTTTATACACTAATAATGAACTTTTTTTATACACTAATAATTTCTCTTTCTGATGAAAGAGAAATTAAGGCAAAATCCTCTTTACAATTGCATCAATAAGAATTAAATACCTCGGAATGAATCTAACCAAGAGGTGAAAGCACCTGTACACTGAAAAGTGTAAGACACTGAAGAAAGAAATTGAGGGCAACACAAACAAAGGGAAAGATATACTGTGCTCATAGACTGGAAGAGTTAATATTGTTAAAATGTCTGTACTACCCAAGGCAATCTACAGATTCAATGCAATCCGTATCAAAATACCAATGGCATTTTCCACAGAACTAAAACAAATAACCCTAAAATTTGCATTGAACCACAAAATACCTCAAATAGCCAAAGCAATCTTCTGAAAGAAGAACAAAGCTGGAGGTATCATGCATCCTGATTTCAAACTATGCTACAAAGCTATAGTAATCAAATCAGTGTGGTACTGGCAAAAAAAAAAAAAAGGTACATAGATCAAGGGAACAGAATAGAGAGCCCAGAAATAAAACTCACACTTATATAGTAAATTAATCCATGACAAAGGGGGCAAGAATATAAAATGGAGAAAAGACAGTCTCTTCAAGAAGTGGTGCTGGGAAAGCTGGGAAGCCACATGTAAGAGAATGAAATTACAACATTTCCTCACACCATATACAAAAATAAACTCAAAATGGATCAAAGGCTTAAATGTAAGACCTGGAACTGTAAACTTTCTTGAAGAAAACATAGGCAGTACACTCTTTGACATTGGTCTTAGCAATATTTTTTGGATATGTCTCCTCAGGCAAGGGCAACAAAAGCAAAAATAAACAAATGAGACTATATCAAATTAAAAAGCTTTGCACAAGTGAAGGAAACTATCAACAAAATGAAAGGGTAGCATGCCAAGTGGGAGAAGATATTTTCAAACTATATACATCTGATAAGGGTTAACATCCAAAATATACAATGAACTAATACAAGTCAATGTCATAAAAAACATACAACCCAGTTTTAAAATGGGCAGAGGACCTGAATAGACATTTTTCCAAAGAACATATACAGATGACCAAGAAGCATGTGAAGAGATGCTCAATATTACTAATCATCAGGGAAATGCAAGTGAAAACAAGGAGATACCATCTCACATCTGTTAGAATGGCTATTATCAAAAGGATAACGAATAACAAATTCTGGTGAGGTTGGGGAGAAAAAGGAACCTTTCATACACTGTTGGTGGGAATGTAAATTGGTGCAGCCACTATGGAAAACAGTATGGAGACTCCTCAAAAAATTAAAAATTTAACTACTATAGAATCCAGCAGTTTCACCTCTGAGTATTTACTTAAAGAAAACAAAACCACTAATTATAAAAGATATATGCACCCCTAAGTGTTCAACAGTAAATCAGTGGATAAAGAGGATGTGGGAGGGTGTGTGTGTGTGTGTATGTGTATGTACACAATGGAATATTTCTCAGCCATAAAAAAGAAGGAAATCTTGCAGCTTGTGATGACATGCATGCTTCTAGAGGGTATTGGTTCTGGGGCCTAAGTGAACAAATCAGACAGAGAAAGTGAAATACTGTGTAATCTTATTCACATGTGGAATCTAAAAAATCAAAGTGAAACAAAATGATAAGACTCATAGATACAGAGAACAAATGGCTTGTTGCCAGAGAGGAAGGGTAGGGTGGGGCAAAATCGGAGGGAATTAAGGAGTACAAAGTGCTGTTATAAAATGAATAAGTAATGGGGATGTAATATACAGCATAAGGAATATCATCAATAATGCAGTAATAACTTTTATTGGGACATATCATTACTAGACTTATTGCAGTGATCATTTTGTAATGTATTTAAATGTCAAATCACCATGTTGTACACCTGAAACTTAGCATAACATTATACATCAACTATATTTCAAAATTAATTAATTAATTTAAAAAATTTTAACGAATACAGCTCAGAGAGAAAAGAAGTTTTTTTTAAACACATGAAAAAGCAGCTAAGGAACATGAAAGATATTTTGAGACTCTCCAATAAACTTATTTATTCATTTATTTACTTATTTTATTGAAGTAGAGTTGATTTACAATGTTGTGTCAATCTCTGCTGTACAGCAAAGTGACTCAGTTATACACATAGAGACATTTTTTTAAATATTCTTTTGCATTATGGTTTATCACAGGATATTCAATACAGCTCCCAGTGTGATTCAGTAGGACCTTGTTGTTTATCCATCCTGTATATAATAGTTTACATCTGCTAATCTCAAACTCCCAGTCCTTCCCTCCCCCAAGCCCCTCCTCCTTGGCAACCACAATCTATTCTCTATCTGTGAGTCTGTTTCTGTTTTGTAGATAGGTTCATTTTTGCCATATTTTAGATTCCACATATAAATGATATTACATGGTATTTGTCTTTCTCTTTCTGACTTAACTTCACTTAGTATGATAATCTCTAGTTGCATCCAAGTTGCTGCAAAGGGCATTATTTCATTCTTTTTTATGGCTGAGTAATATTCCATTGTATATATGTGCCACATCTTTATCCATTCATCTGTCGGTGCACATTTAGGTTGTTTCCGTGTGTTGGCTATTGTGAATGGTGCTGCTGTGAACATAGGGGTGCATGTATTTTAAAAAAATTTGGGGGGGGGTAAAAGTCATATAATATAAAACATACTGTTTTAACCATATTTAACTGTACATTTCAGTGGCACTAAGTACATTCATGTTGTCGTGCAACTCTCACCATCATCCATCTCTCGAATTTTTCACCTTCCTAAACTGAAACTCTGTCCCCTTTAACACTAACTCCCCATTCGCCCTTCCCCACCCCCACCCCCTGGCCCTTGGCATCTACCAATGTGCTTTCTGACTCTATGAATTTGACTATTCTAGGTACCTCATATAAGTGGAATCAAATAGTATTTGTCTGCACCTAATGTATTGGAATGCATTTTTAAGGTTAACTTCATTTATGTCTTGCAAACAGATTGTATCTTCCTGTTTTTTTCCCCCTGTGCTATACAGTAGGCACTCACCAGTCATCTGCTTCATACATAGTAGTGTACAGATGTCAGTACCAATCTCCCAATCCATCCCACCCCCCCAACCCCCTTGGTGTCCATACATTTGTTCTCTACGTCTGTGTCTGTATTTCAGCTTTGCAAATAGGTTTTCTGTACCATTTTGCTAAATTCCACATATATGTGTTGATATATGATATTTGTTTTTCTCTTTCTGAATTACTTCACTCAGAATGACAGTCTCTAGGTCCACCCACGTCTCTGCAAATGGCACAATTTTGTTCCTTTTTATGGCTAATAATATTCCATTGTATATATGTACCACATCTTTTTTATCCATTCCTCTGTGATGGGCACTTAGGTTGCTTCCATGTCTGGGCTGTTGTAAATAGTGCTGCAATCAATATTGGGGTGCATGTATCTTTTGGAACTATGGTTTTCTCCAGGCATATGCCCAGGAATGGGATTGCTGGGTCATATGGTAGTTCTATTTTTAGTTTTTTTAAGGAACCCCCATACTGTTCTCCATAGTGGCTGTATCAATTTACATTCCCACCAACAGTGCAAGAGGGTTCCCTTTTCTCCACACCCTCTCCAGCATTTATTGTTTGTAGATTTTTTGATGATGGCCATATGAGATGGTACCTCATTGTGGTTGTGATTTGCATTTGTCTAATAATTAGTGATGTTGAGCAGCTTTTCATGTGCCTCTTGGCCATCTGTATGTCTCCTTTGGAGAAATGTCTATTTAGGTCTTCTGCCCATTTTGGGATTGGGTTGCTTGTTTTTTTAATATTGAGCTATATGAGCTGTTTGTATATTTTGGAAATTAATCCCTTGTCAGTTGCTTCATTCGCAAATATTTTCTCCCATTCTGAGGGTTGTCTTTTCATCTTGTTTATGGTTTACTTTGCTGTGCAAAAGCTTTTAAGTTTCATTAGGTCCCATTTGTTTTTTTGTTTTGTTTTGTTTTTATTTTCATTACCCTAGGAGGTGGGTCAAAAAAGATCTTGCTGTGATTTGTCAGAGTGTTCTTTCTATGTTTTCCTCTAAGAGTTTTATAGTGTCTGGCCTTACATTTAGGTCTTTAATCCATTTTCAGTTTATTTCTGTGTGTGCTGTTAGGGAGTGTTCTAATTTCATTCTTTAACATGCAGGTGTCCAGTTTTTCCAGCCCAACTTATTGAAGAGACTGTCTTTTCTCCATTTTATTCTTGCCTCATTTGTCAGAGACTAGGTGCGTGGGTTTATCTTTGGGCTTTCTATCCTGTTCCATTCATCTTTATTTCTGTTTTTGTGCCAGTACCATACTGTCTAGATTACTGTAGCTTTGTAGTATAGTGTGAAGTCAGGGAGCCTGATTCCTCCAGCTCCATTATTCTTTCTCAAGATTGCTTTGGCTATTTGGGGTCTTTGTGTTTCCATACAAATTGTAAAATTTTTTGTTGTAGTTCTATGAAAAATTCCATTGGTAATTTGATAGGGATTGCGTTGAATCTGTAGATTGCCTTGGGTAGTATATTCATTTTCACAATATTGACACTCCCAATCCAAGAACATGGTATATCTCTCCATCTGTTTGTGTCCTCTTTGATTTCTTTCATCAGTATCTTATAGTTTTCTGAATACAGGTCTTTTCCCTCCTTAGGTAGGTTTATTCCTAGGTATTTTATTCTTTTTGTTGCAGTGGTAAATGGGATTGTTTCCTTAATTTCTCTTTCAGATCTTTTGTTGCTAGTGTATAGGAATGCAAGAGATTTCTGTGCATTAATTTTGTATCCTGCAACTTTACCATATTCATTGATTAGCACACGTAGTTTTCTGGTAGCATCTTTAGGATTCTCTATGTATAGTATCATGTCATCTGCAAACAGTGACAGTTTTACCTCTTCTTTTCCAGTTTGGATTCCTTTATTTCTTTTTCTCCTCTGATTGCCATGGCTAGGACTTTCAAAACTATGTTGAATAACAGTGGTGAAAGTGGACATCCTTGTCTTTTTCCTAATCGTACAGGAGAAGCTTTCCGTTTTTCACTGTTGAGAATGATGTTTGCTGTAGGTTTGTCATATATGGCCTTTATTATGTTGAGGTAGGTTCCCTCTATGCCCACTTTCTGGAGAGTTGTTATCATAAAGGAGTGTTAAATTTTGTCAAAAGCTTTCTGCATCTTGAGATGATCCTATGTTTTTTATTCTTCAGTTTGTTAATATGGTGTATCATACTGGTTGATATGCATTGAATAATTGAAAAATATATTTTTCAGTATATTTCAAAATATATTGAAAAAGCCTTGCATCCCTGGGATGAATCTCACTTGATCATGGCGTGTGGTCCTTTTAATGTGTTGTTGGATTCCGTTTGCTAGTATTTTGCTAAGGATTTTTGCATCTATGTTCATCAGTGATATTGGTCTGTAATTTTCTTTTTTTGTGATATCTTTGTCTGGTTTTGGTATCAAGATGATTATGGCCTTGTAGAATAGCTTGGGAGTGTCCCTTCCTCTGCAATTTTTTGGAATAGTTTGAGAACGTTGGGTGTTAGCTCTTTTCTAAATGTTTGATAGAATTCACCTCTGAAGCCAGGTGGTCCTGGACTTTTGTTTGTTGGAAGATTTTTAATCACAGTAATTTCATTACTTGTGTTTGGTATGTTTGTACTTTCTATTTCTTCCTGGTTCAGTCTTGAAGGCTGTACACCTTTCTAAGAATTTGTCCATTTCTTCCAGGTTGTCCATTTTATTGGCATATAGTTGCTTGTAGTAGTCTTTCATGATCCTTTGTATTTCTGCAGTGTCAATTGTTACTTTTCCTTTTTCATTTCTAATTCTGTTGATTTGATTCTTTTCCCTTTTTTTCCTTGATGAGTCTGGCTAATGGTTTCTCAATTTTGTTTATCTTCTCAAAGAACCAGCTTTTAGTTTCCTTGATCTTTGCTATCATTTCCTTCATTTTTCATTTATTTCTGATCTGATCTTTATGATTTCTTTCCTTCCGCTAACTTTGGGGTTTTTTTGTTCTTCTTTCTCTAGTTGCTTTAGGTGTAAGGTTAGGTTGTTTATTTGAGATTTTTCTTGTTTCTTGAGGTAGGATTGTATTGCTATAAACTTCCCTCTTAGAACTGCTTTTGCTGCATCCCATAGGTTTTGGGTTGTCATGTTTTCATTGTCATTTGTTTCTATGTATTTTTTAATTTCCTCTTTGATTTCTTCAGTGATCTCTTGGTTATTTAGTAGCATATTGTTTAGCCTCCATGTGTTTGTATTTTTAACAGGTTTTTTTTCCTGTAATTGATTTGTAATCTCATAGTGTTGTGGTTGGAAAAGATGCTTGATATGATTTCAGTTTTCTTAAATTTACCGAGGCTTGATTTGTGACCCAGGATGTGATCTATCCTGGAGAATGTTCCATGAGCACTTGAGAAGAAAGTATCTTCTGCTGCTCTCAGGTGGAATGTCCTGTAAATATCAATTTGCTCTCAGATGGAATGTCCTATAAATAACAGTGAAGTCCATATGGTCTAATGTGTCATTTAAAGGTTGTATTTCCTTATTAATTTTCTGTCTGGATGATCTGTCCATTGGTGTAAGTGAGGTGTTAAAGTCCCCTACTTTTATTGTGTTACTGTCGATTTCCCCTTTTATGGCTGTCAGCATTTGCCTCATGTATCGAGGTGCTCCTACATTGGGTGCCTATATATTTATAATTGTTACCTCTTTTTCTTGGATTGATCCCTTGATCATTATGTAGTGTCCTTCCTTGTCTCTTGTAATATTCTTTATTTTAAAGTCTATTTTGTCTGATGTGAGTATTGCTACTCCAGCTTTGTTTTGATTTTCATTTGCATGGAATATCTTTTTCCATCTCCTCACTTTCAGTTTGTATGTGTGCCTAGGTCTGAAGTGGGTGTCTTGTAGACAGCATATATATGGGTCTTGTTTTTGTATCCTTTCAGCCCGTCTGTCTTTTGGTTGGAGCATTTAATCCATTTACATTTAAGGTAATTATCAATGTGTATGTTTCTATTAACGTTTTCTTAATTGTTTTCGGTTTGTTTTTGTAGGTCTTTTTCTTCTCTTGTGCTTCCCACCTAGAGAAGTTCCTTTAGCGTTTGTTGTAAAGCTGGTTTGGTGGTGCTGAATTCTCTTAGCTTTTGCTTGTCTCTAAAGCTTTTGATTTCTCTGTCATATCTGAATAAGGTCCTTGCTGAGTAGAGTAATCTTGGTTGTAGATTTTTCCCTTTCTTCACTTTAAATATATCCTGCTACTCTATTTTGGCCTGCAGAGTTTCTGATGAAAAATCAGCTGATAACTTTATGGGGATTCTCTTGTATGTTATTTGTTGCTTTTCCCTTGCTGCTTTAAATCTTTTTTCTTTGAATTAAATTTTTGTTAATTTGATCAATATGTGTCTCGGTGTGTTTCTCCTTGGGTTTATCCTGTATGGGACTCTGCACCTGGACTTGGGTAGCTATTTCCTTTCCCATGTTAGGGAAGTTTATGACTATAATCTCTTCAAATATTTTATCAGACCCTTTCTCTTTCTCTTCTTCTTCTGGGACCGCTATCATTCAGTTGTTGGTGCATTTAATGTTGTCCCAGAGGTCTCTGAGACTGTCCTCATTTCTTTTCATTCTTTTTTCTTTATTCTGCTCCTCAGCAGTTATTTCCACCATTCTATCTTCCAGCTCACTTAATCGTTCTTCTGCCTCAGTTATTCTGCTATTGATTCTTTCTAGTGTAGTTTTCATTTTAGTTATTGTGTTGTTCATCACTTGTTTTTTGTTCTTTAGTTCTTCTAGGTCCTTGTTAAACATTTCTTGTATTTTCTTGATCCATGCCTCCATTCTATTTCTGAGATCTTGGATCATCTTTACTATCATTACTCTGAATTCTTTTTCAGGTAGGTTGCCTATTTCCTCTTCATTTATTTGGTCTTCTAGGTTTTTACCTTGCTCCTTCATCTATAACATATTTCTCTGTGATCTCATTTTTGTTGATGGGTAGGGCTGTGTTCCTGTCTTGCTGGTTGTTTGGCCTGAGGCACCCAGCACTGGAGTTTGCAGGCAGTTGCTTGGAGCTAGGTCTTGGTGCCGAGATGAGGACCCCTGAGAGAGTCACACCGATTAATATTCTCTGAAGCCTGAAGTTCCCTGTTAGCCCAGCGGCCTGGATTTGGCGCTCCCCACAGAAGGGCTCAAGCCTGATCACTGGCCTGGGAACCAAGACCCT
Source organism: Lipotes vexillifer (assembly GCF_000442215.2). Classification (NCBI taxonomy): domain Eukaryota; kingdom Metazoa; phylum Chordata; class Mammalia; order Artiodactyla; family Lipotidae; genus Lipotes; species Lipotes vexillifer. Next base: position 987,367 of record NW_006785785.1, read on the forward strand.
GCAAGCTGCACTCTGTGGCAAAAAAAACAAAAACAAACAAAACAAAACAAAAAAACAGACAAACAAAAAAGAGCAGAACGATAATAAAGAATAGAAAATTAAATAAAACTAGAAAAATAAAAAATATACTAGAAAAAGTAAAATTGAAACAACCACCACAAAACACAACAGGAAAAATAAAATTTAAAAATAAAAAATAAATAAATAAAATAATAATTCCCTGGTGCCTCTGCAATCAGTGTCCTTGCCCCGCCCATGAGCTACATCCAACTCCTGCCTCCCCAGGAGGGCCTCCAAGACCTCTAGGTAGGTCTCTCGACTTGCGGTGTCAGCCCCACCTCTGCATGTGTTCCTTTCACCAGTGTCTGCTCCCGAAGCTGGCCCGGAGCACACATGCCCGCACGGGCCAGCTGGGGCGCAGGCTTCCAAGGGCATATCTGCAGGGACCGGCACAGCCAGAGGAGGCTTTGGAGGGGGGTGGCGCTCGGTCCACCTGGACCCGCAAAGCCAGAGGAGGTTTTGTCAGGGGCGGCAAGTGGGTCGCCAGGACCTGCATGGCCCACAAAGCCTTTGCGTGGGCATTGCTTGGGCCCACAGGGACCCGTGCAGCCAGAGGAGGCCTTGGTGGGGCAGGGCTCAGGACCGGGACCCATGCGGCCCACAGAGGCTTTGGCGGCGGCAGGTCCCATGCCTGGGACCTTCATCGTCAGAGGTGGCCTTGGCGGGGGCAGGGCTCAGGCCAGGCACCCTAGCAGGCTTGTCAGGGCTTGAGGGGTGGGCAAGCCTGCTCAGGTGTGTGCCTCCGCCACTGCCCAAGGAGGGTGGGCAGCAAGGGGCACCACAATGGTGGCCCTGCTCTCTGCATGCCACTCAACACAGGTGCCCCGCTTCCCTGGTGTCCCAGGCGCCCCCCAACCTTCCGGCCGTGGAACCCTTCCCCCTGCTACTCCAGGCCGTCTCCTCACCGCCAACAGCTGTCCCCTCCCGGGGTCCACCCTCCAAAACCTACTGTCTGGCACCCAGTTCCCCTCCCCACCAGGAGGCATACAACCCAGGCCAGAGTGCGCAGGTCCGCAGCCTGGACTACGTGCACAGGCCCCCCTTTTTCCCAGTCCCCACAGACCAATCGCCGCAGTCCTCTCCATCCCCCTGAGCCCCCGAAGGTACCCCCATCCCTGCTGATCCCCCGCCATGAGTGGGTGCCCCCGAGTGTGGGAACAGCTCCTCTCCCTCAGCCCCCACCCCCAGGGTCCATCCCGCCTCCACCCTCTTCCCCTCTTCCTTCCCTACCACACCCCACGCGGTTGCACGGGGGCCCCCTCCTGCCCCCCCAGGTGTCTGAGGTCCCCCAGCAGCACCCAGCAGGCGCTCCTCGAGAACTGATCCGATGCCTCCCTGCTGTACCCTGTGAGGAGATGCAAACTCCACGTCCTCTACTCCACCCTCTTAACTCTGAGCCCGCATGTATCTTGTGGAATTACAGTTCTGTGCAGGTATATGCCCAGCAGTGGGACTGCTGAATCACATGATAATTATATTTTTAGTTTTTTGAGGAACCTCCCCACTGTTTTCCATTGTGGCTGCACCACCTTACATTCCCACCAACAATGTAGGAGGGTTCCCTTTTCTCCACACCCTCTCCAGCAGTGGGAGGTGGTACCTCATTGTAGGTTTTATTTGCATTTCTCTAATAATTAGTGATGTTGAGCATCTTTTCAGGTGCCTACTGGCCATCTGTGTGTCTTATTTGGAGAAATGTCTCTTAAGGTCTTCCGCCAATTTTTCGAATGGGTTGTTTGTTTTTGTTGTTGTTGAGTTGTATGAGCTGTCTGTATATTTTGGAGACTCTCCAATAGACTTCTAATATGAGGTTCTAAACAAAAAAAAACAGAACAAAGAGCCAGCAAATTTTTATTTTGCCAGAAGTTTTAAAAGACATGAGTCCTCAAATTTAAAGCATACTTCCCAGTACTGAGTAGGATCAATAAAAGAAATCCAAACTTGGAGATATTGTAGTGAAACTTGAAAACATCAAGGATAAAGGATCTTGAAGCCTGATATCAGTTAGGTTGACAGCCATTTCTCAACAACAGCCATTGATGCCAGAACACATGGAAGAATATCTTCAACATGTTAAGGAAAATAATTGTTGAGGAAGAATTCTCTGTAGCTAAACTATCTTTCAAGAGCAAGAATGAAATAAAGATATTTTAGAAGAACCTCAAAGAACCTCACTAAAAGAATCGTTAAATGATGTATATTACAAGAAGAAAAGTAATCCCAGAGGGAAGTTGTAGGATGCATGGAACAATAGTGAGTATAGAAATTATTGAGATGTCAGTAAATATAATTAATAATGACCACCAAAGTAACTGTTTTTCCCATGTTTCTATCAAAAGGTGAAAGCAAAATTCTAGATAACAATGACAAGAAGGTTATAAATCCACATGTATCACCGTAAATATAAACGGATTGTGATTAAATTTAAATATTAAAACATAGAGATTATCAGGTGGGTTTAAAAATAAAAACAAAGTTACATGCTGCTTAAGGAGAAAGCAACACCAAATGGCTAAAAGTAGTAAGATGGAAAGAGAGATACCATGACAGCACTAACCCGAAGAAAGCAGGGTAACTATCATCAGGCAATGCAGGTTTAAGGCAAAAAAAAAAAGCATTAGTAAGGATAAAATTCTGTGTAGTCATAAAAGAGAGGTAGGAGTGAGCCAGGGCATCTGGGGCCCATGGCCAGGGTTAGGAGTTTGCATGTCAGCCTGACCCCTGTGGGCAGTCACTGCAGACGAGCTGTGTGGAGAGCAGGGCAGAGGCTGAGAGATTGGGGCGGAGGGGCGGGGGCGAGCAGTGCTGAGGGCTCGAGAGGTGTGTCTCATGGATGCCAGGAGGGCCTATTTGGAGGAAAGAGGGCTGGTAAGCTAGTGCATGCTGCAGAGGTGTGGACCTCTTGGTGGCATTCACTCAGTGTGACAGCATGGGGGTTTGAGAGGGCTTGGAGGAAGCCAAAGCCTCCCCAGTAGGAAGGAAATTGCTACCACCTTTTTTATTCCCACCTGAGTCTGGTCTGGAAATCATGGCCAAATTAGTGCCGCACCGTGTCTGTCACCCCCAGAAGATGCACAGTGAGGCTCTAGGTGGAAGACGGTTTCTGACAAGAAATGCAGCAAAGGGCATGAGGTGACTCTTCTGAAACTCAAGCCTTTATCAGAGGCTGTTACTTTTAACACGGTATTTGTAACGTAAGGAAGCAGATTTTGTCATCATTATGGCACTGGATGACAGTAGCCGCTGGGCAGCTGCTGAGATTAACGAGCTGAGCCTGCTTGGAGTCCTGCGAAAACGTCATTGTCTTTGAACTTTGATTTCCGGCTCTTACCCACCCCACCTCCACTCTAACCCTACCCTGCAGACTGCTCCTGCACTCTTAACTGTTTACTAGGGCCACTGTTTGTAAAGAAGCTGTATGTTAACTGTAGACAATTTTCAGCTATCTCTGAAGCCGTGGCCTGCAGATAATTTTGACATGCTCACTGTGCTTCCCATGAGCTTGGTATCCCCAAAAGGAAAAGCAAATGGAATGTCAAAATTCCATGCTTATTGACAAGTGAAGAGGTTTAGAAGCTCATTCTTGACTTGTCCCCAAAGTGATCAGGATCTTGCCCATTGGCTGTCATCATTAACAAATCAATTTCTGGAGTCTACTGTGGCATGAAGAATTAGGCATGTTATTTTACCAGATCTGATTACAAAGAGAGAGGCCTGTCTGCTAATAGCTTATAGCACCATAAAACGATTACCAGCTAGAGACAGACCAGTTTTGCACTGTACTAGTTATGTGATTTAGGACAATTATTTAACCTCTATGAGCTGCAGTTTTCTTATATGTAAAATGGAAATAATAATGTTAACCACACATTATTGTGAGGATTAACTGAGGTAACGCTTTTCTAGAAAAGTACCCAGCACCTAGAACAGTGCTTGGCTAATTGTTGGTACTCAATAAATATTCCAGGAGGGAAGGAAGCGGGCGGGGGGAGGCAAGGAACTGAGGTGGGGGAGGGATGTAAAGCCTCTAGGCACATAGCACTCTTTTATCCATATTTTGAGAAAAAGCCAAGAACGATTACATAAACAGAATTCCTTAGAGCAGTCTTCTGGGGAAGAAATTTCTTATGCCACTGACACATACACACACACACACACACACACACACACACCACATATACGTGTTTAAGATTAGAATGTTTTTAAAAATCTAATCAGCTGTCATTGGGCCTGACAATGAGAACTAATCAGAAAGAACGAGAGGAGAGCTGGTGATGGGGGGAGGCAGCGGCTCCGAGAAAAAGGAGTCAGGCAGTAATTCTGGAGAAAGAAACGAGGGGATGAGAGGAGGCTGCCTGTCCTGCGGAAGCCGCTCAGTGTCACTTCTTCAGTGGCTTCCAAACACATGTGACCCTCCGGCTATCAGAAGCAGTCTGGCTGGAGGCTAAAAAAGACCAGCATGCTCCTAGGAGCGCGGACACATTCTCTCTGTTTCCCTCCCTCCCCCCGCCTTTCTGTCTCTCTCTGTCTCTCTCTCCATTTCTTTCCTAAGAGACAGATAAACTCATTAACTATAGAAAACGATAATCCATCTGGCTGAGCCCTGCTCCACAGCCCTCCTCAAGGAAAACATAGACAGTAAGCACATAAACGTTGGTTACCGACAGAGACACATGTCACAGTGCCCCGAGCTGGGACTGCTGCTGGTTCCCTATGCCGTCTTGCAGTGTCACGGAGTTAGCAGGATAAACTGATCCATTGCATTAACAAGTGTTGCAAGTAGTACTTTGGTGCCCAAGAGGGATTTGGAAAGGTTCTTGCTGTGCTTGCCAGACCTCTTTGCCTAGGTGAAATAACACATTGTCTTTTTCCCAGCTGATTTCATTTCCTGCAAAATGCCCAGAACAGTTTCATAAAGACGTCCCTTGTGGATGAGCAAAAAAAAAAAAAAGGCCAGTTTGAGGAAATGACTGAGTTATTAGATGCTGGGGAGGAGTTGCTTGTCTGATAGGGACATCACTTTTTTTTTTTTTTTTTTT
>NW_006785785.1:992711-1024953 GCF_000442215.2 Lipotes vexillifer
CCGGGGCACGAACCCGTGTCCCCTGCATCGGCAGGCGGACGCTCAACTACTGCGCCACCAGGGAAGCCCGGGACATCACTTTTTAATGGCACAGCTCACTGAAGACATAGAGGCTGGCTGAATAGCTCACTGCAGCCACCTCCTTTCTTGCCATCTCCCGTGCATCTTTTCTTAAAGACAAAGACCAAATTCATGTCCCTAATTACAGAATGGATTCTTTTGTGTCACCTGTGTTTATATTCCCTGGGCTTTTGAGGTAGGTGTAGTACTTTTTCAAGTGAAAAAGAAAATTTACTCAGGATTATACAGTGAATTAGGCAAAAAATTCATTATTCCATAGTGGAAAACAATGGGGCCAGATGGTTAAGATGGAACAAAGAGCCATCCAGAGTCTTGGATTCAAATTCAGCCCTCTTGCTAAGTTTCAAATTTTGGTTGATTCATAAAGATGCTCAAATGTCTTTCTTCAAATTAATCACGTCAATGCAAATGATTCAAGCAGCGGTGCCAGAGAATCACGGAGCACACTCACCTCCCACTGTGGCTTGTCCGTGGCAATTCCTGCTTCAAAATTTTAGCTGCTGCTCTGTCTTTAATTATGTGCTTGTGCCTCTCTCTCCCTTTTTTTGAAGACTTCACATTTATTGGGTGCCGGCCTGGTTTGAAGCTAGGTGTGAGAGGTACAGTCGCCCTTGAGCCCCAGGCCCTGCCCTCTAAGAGCTTTGTGACCCTGACTCTGGCGAGGCTCCCTTGGTTGGAGCCGACACATGAGTAGTTGGAGGAGGGCGGACTCTGTCTTATGTTGCCTCACTCACCACCAGGGTTGACTGAGCTGATCTGGCTGGTAGAGTAGTGCACCCTTTCTTCCTTACTGCAAATCAATATTATCTATATCACCTTCATTCTGTACTCAGAACACTCTGGACTTTTTATCAGTTCCTGGAATATGTAGCGTTGTTTTGTGCCCAAAGACCTTCTCACCTACTGTTCCTTCTGCCCAGAATATTCATCATCAGTCTAATTTTGACTCATCTATCATCCACCAACTAAAATGTTTCCTCTTCTCAGAAATTTTTCCTGACCCTCCAGTTTAGATTAGATCCCCTGCTGTAGACCCCTATAGAAGCCTACCCGGTACTCCCTAGACCTGTCAACACTTCTCAGTGTCTGGCCCATCAACAGCAATGAGGACAGGAGCCACTGTCTGCCTTATTTCCCACTTTATCTGTATAATGCCTGGCATATAATGGGTGCTCAGTAAATGGTGAATGAATGAATGAACTAACGAACAAATAGATAAGTGGGTTCTCCTGGTGTGTCTCCGCCAGGGTATATGCCACATCAATGATGGGGATTTTACTTTAAGAATATATGAGGAGCTTTGCTTTCCAGCTAGAAAGTTCAAACCCCTGAGCAGGGAAATCCATTAGCCAATTGAGAGTCCTTGTGCCAGCAACATTCTGAGAGAGGCTGAGAGAAGCCAGCTAATAGTGTTGAGTGGAATTGGAAAATGGTGGAAATAGGTACAATGGAAAGCTTATGAAATTCTCTTTACATTAGACCTCACTTGTCTGGCACCAGTATTTAGTTTGAAGGAAATTTCCAAAACACAGACCACACAATTCTACTTAAATATAAATAATAATATTCTATAGCCGATAAAAGATTTGGGGTTTCAATAAAAGATTTGGGGTCATTCCCTGTTACCCTAGTCACTTATTCTCTGTCCATTGAATTAAATAACTGAATGTTGACTACAGATTTTCCATTGGTCTAAGATTTTTTGTTAATTGGAATCCTTGCTTGCCCATAGGTTGCAAAGTTGCAAACTACTAGTAATACCAGTTCTATGCTAAATTGCACTGGGTTCTAGTGCCATTCCTGCCCTGCGTTTGGTTGAGAAGGCCCTCATCCCCTCTGTGCAACAGCTTTCCATTTATAGGTGAGTGGTGATGGGGGCATTTGCCTCATTAGGGAGCTGCCTACAAAAATATCTCTGAAAGGAGTTATATCCTTCAGTTCCCAAAGGATGGCACATTATCGTGCTACGTGACCTAGGGCAAGTCAGTGGACTTAGAGTAACTTTTCTAGGCTGTTACAGCATCTTTAAATTGAAGGAGTTGAAGGAGGTGATCTCTGATTCCTTCTAGCTCTAAACAGTCTATGATTCATTTTAATAATTGTAAGCAAAGCACCTCCCACCCCTTTACTCTCTCAGGCATGTACCAAGAATATCATCTGGCATCCTAATCCTATGAAAGATTGGTAGAAGGGGAGGAATACAGATGACAGAGCTCACAGTGTTAAGTTCTCAAATACTGACAACTAGAAAGTAGGTGTTGGTATTCACTGTGGTAGAGTCTGGTCAGGTGGTTTTAAGCCCTTCCTGGCATCTTGCATTTACCTCACAGGACTAAGCAATCAAATGGACATTTCAGCAGCAAGGCTGAGGGTGTGGCCAGCAGATTGCTCACCTTGACTGTACCATGCTTGGTGGTCAGCTACCACGCTTGTGAACCTCAACTCACCATATGGTTTTTTAAAATCCTGGGAGGTACTTGTGCCCAAAAATACTTTTCCATCTCACTGATGAAAATTCACTTGGTTACATTGTTTTGAATTTTACCCATTTGAAATTCTTTCGAGTTAATGAAAATTTCTCCTTCAACATGCAAATGCCTCTCTGAAATTACCAATCATTAACAACTATAACTTAATCTAATAAGATTGCTTTCTTTTAACACCTTGATGAGATCAGACTTTTCTTAAGGAAGCTTACAAGTTTTGATTGGGTGAAGAGGAATCCTTTCTGGGGGAGTGGGGTGCACTGGGGAAGGCAGTATGTGTGAGGCACCACTGATGAGTCCTCCAGCCTGGGTAAAAACGAAAAGTTTCTAGGAAGTATGAGAGATGAAAAGAGTGAAGACAAATGTGCTTACTGCAAAACTTTAACATCCGTTCTAGACCTGGTCCAGCACCAGGACTGGGCTTGATGAATTGCTTATGGAAGAGGTTGCTCCGCACAGGAACTTATGAGTCTAAAATGATGGTAGCTGCCTGTAAACAAAGGCCACATAGGCTTTTAGAGAGAGTTCTTTTCCCTAGCAACACAGAGAGCCCCTTATAGCAAGAATAGCTGTCATTTGCAGAAGTGTAAAAAATCTACTTCCAACTGTAAAAGTGCTGAAAAATCTAGGGCATAGCAAGGTGCCTGTTCTGCCCTGTGATATGATGTGTGATCTTGAAAAATAATGAAAGTGGAATAAGGCATTGTAAAGATACTGCTCTAATGAACACAGTTCTGTTCGCCAGCCTTTCTTCCTGCTAGCAAATTATATCATTCCATCAACTTGGTAGAACATCAGTAATGTCTTTGGAGAAGAGCTTTTAAGAGCTGAGATACTCTTTGGCAGGATTTGTGACGACAATGTAATTTGGTATTTCTCAATTCTCTTTGATTTTGCACAGAGAAAGTGGAAGACTGTGATAAATATTTTCCACAAATGGCGTCTTAAATGGAAACACAGCTAGTAGCAACAGTATCCTGCTGTTTATTTGGATGCTGGATTCCCGGTTCTCTAGGTGAAACAACCACGTTGGCAGATTCATTGGTTTCACATTTTTTCAACACTTGTTTTTCAGTTAAGTGATGAATTTGGTTTCACCAGCAGGCTTGTGGTGGCGAGAGGTAATGTCAGGCTGCTGGCATGTTTGTACTCAGTGGAATCAGAGTTGTGTATTAGGGGCTATTGAAATTGATTGGAGATGTTTTAGTTGCACTATGAGAAGTTAACAAAGTGCACAGAGCTAATCTAAGACAAAACTTAGATTGGGGAGGTTTGGCGAGGCAGTGAGGTAGACTGGAAGGAGAACAGATTCAAGAAGCAAACTGCTGGGCTCTGAACTCAGCTTCTCCATTTACGGGATAGCTTAGTGGCCAGCCAGTGATGTGGGCAGAGGTGTTGCTCAAAGGTCTTGAACCTATAAGGCTTCCTTCCACCTGCTGCTGTGTGTGGGAAGGTGTATGCATTCAAAGCTGTAGCCAGTTCTCAAGTCTCCCTTGGCTTTTACTTTTCGCCAGGCTTTCTCGTGTCTCCCTTATGTACATCCACTTTTCCAGGTACCCAGGTGATATGGAGAGCTTGTCTCAGTCCTTCTGTGGCTCATTCAGGTTGGGGTGGTGGATGCAAACAGTCCCAGGCAAGCAGGCTATAGACCTCTGCTTTTCTTACTCTAAGCTCTAGCACTTTCTTGGAGAATAAAAGCTTCTCAGTTTGTTGTTTAACTTTGGTCAATTTCTCATGCCCTGAAGTGGTTGCTTTTGGCAATTTTGTCCAGCTTTATACTTGTTTTTGCAGAGGAGACTCTCCGATCACACCATCATTACCAAAGTTTACTTGCATAGGTTATTTTAGAATAAATTTAGCTGAAACAAACAAAGTCATTAGAACAGTGCCTGGTATGTAGCAAGGACTCTAACAGTATTTGGTATAATTATCATTATTCTTCTTATTGACAGAGACAACTATATAGTCACATATCTAATACATATTCATAGTTAACCATTGTATTTTTTTATAAACTAAATGTATTTTCATATATACACAGGGTCTTTTTAAATTTAATTTTATACAGCAGGTTCTTATTAGTTATCTGTTTTATACATATTAGTGTATATATGTCAATCCCAATCTCCCAATTCATCCCACCACCACCACCCCTCCCCACTTTCCCCCTTTCATGTCCATCCGTTGGTTCTCTACATCTGTGTCTCTATATATTTCTGCCTTGCAAACCGGTTCATCTGCAGCATTTAATCTAGATTCCACATATATGTGTTAATATACGATATTTGTTTATCTCTTTCTGGCTTACTTCAATCTTTATGACAGTCTCTAGGTCCATCCACGTCTCTACAAATGACCCAATTTCGTTCCTTTTTATGGCTGAGTAATAATCCATTGTATATATGTACCACATTTTCTTTATCCATTACTCTGTCGATGGGCATTAAGGTTGCTTCCATGACCTGGCTATTGGAAACAGTGCTGCAGTGAACACTGGGGTGCATGTGTCTTTTTGAAATTATGGTTTTCTCTGGGTGTATGCCCAGTAGTGGGATTGCTGGATCATATGGTAATTCTATTTTTAGTTTTTTAAGGAACCTCCATACTGTTCTCCATAGTGGCTCTATCAATTTACATTCCCACCAATAGTGCAAGAGGGTTCCCTTTTCTCCACACCCTCTCCAGCGTTTGTTGTTTATAGATTTTCTGATGATGTCCATTCTAACGGGTGTGAGGTGATACCTCATTGTAGTTTTGATTTGCATTTGTCTAATAATTGGTGATGATGAGCAGCTTTTCATGTGCCTCTTGGCCATCTGTATGTCTTCTTTGGAGAAATGTCTATTTAGGTCTTCTGCCCATTTTTTGATTGTGTTGTTTGTTTTGTTAATATTGAGCTGCATGAACTGTTTATATATTTTGGAGATTAATCCTTTGTCCGTTGATTTGTTTGCAAATATTTTCTCCCATTCTGAGGGGTGTCTTTTCATCTTGTTTATGGTTTCCTTTGCTGTGCAAAAGCTTTTATGTTTCATTGGGTCCCATTTGTTTATTTTTGTTTTTATTTCCATTAGGAGGTGGGTCAAAAAAGATCTTGCTGTGATTTATGTCAAAGAGTGTTCTTCCTGTGCTATCCTCTAAGAGTTTTATAGTGTCCAGTCTTACATTTAGGTCTTTAATCCATTTTGAGTTTATTTTTGTTTATGGTGTTAGGGAGTGTTCTAATTTCATTCTTTTACATGTAGCTGTCCAGTTTTCTCAGCACCACTTATTGAAGAGACAGTCTTTTCTCCATTGTATTTCCTTGCCTCCTTTGTCATAGATTAGTTGACCATAGGTGCGTGGATTTCTCTCTGGGCTTTCTATCTTGTTCCATTGATCTATATTTCTGTTTATGTGCCAGTACGATATTGTCTTGATTACTGTAGTAAGTCAGGGAGTCTGGGAGTCTGATTCCTCCAGCTCCATTTTTTTCCCTCAGGATTGCTTTGGCTATTTGGGGTCTTTTGTGTCTCCATACAAATTTTAAGATTTTTTGTTCTAGTTCTGTAAAAACTGCCACTGGGAAATCTGAAATATGTGACAACATGTATGAACTTTGAGAACATTATTCTAAGTGAAGTAAACCAGTCACAGAAAAACAAATACTGCACAGTTCTACTCATATGAGTATCTAAAATACTCAAATTCATAGCATCAAAAAGTGGAATAGTGGTTGCTAGGGACTGGTGGGGTGGGGTAAACAGGTATTTATTAATCAATGGGCAAAAAGTTTCAGTCAAGCAAGAGAAATAAGCTCTAGAGATGTGACTATAAACACTGTACTTATAGTCAACAAAAATGAGCGCTTCAAAATCTGTCAAGAGGCTAGATCTCATGTCAACTGTTGTTACCACACACACACACACACACACACACACACACACACACACAAAGTAAAATAGAGGATATGCATACTCTGCAACCCAGAAATCCCACTTCTAAATATATTCCCTAGTGAATCTCCCACGTGTATGAAGAGTCATGTGCAAGAATGTTCACTGCAGCATGATTTGTAGTAGGTAAAACCTATAAACAAGCTGAATGATCACGAGGGAGAGAATGTCTGTGGAATGCTATATGGCAATTCAAATGAATAAACTAGAGCATTTGTATGTAAAAAAAAAAAAAACTGCCACTGGTAATTTGATAGGGATTGCGTTGAATCTGTAGATTGCTTTGGGTAGTATAGTCAATTTGCACAATATTGATTCTTCCAATTCAAGAACATGGTATATCTCTCCATCTGTTTGTGTCCTCTTTGATTTCTTTCATCAGTGTCTTGTAATTTTCTGAGTACAGGTTCTCCTTAGGCAGGTGTATTCCTAGGTATTTTATTCTTTTTGTTGCAATGGTGAATGTGATTGTTTCCTTAATTTCTCCTTCTGATCCTTCATTGCTAGTGTATCGGAATGCAAGAGATTTCTGTGCACTGATTTTGTATCCTGCTACTTTACCCAATTCACTGATTAGCTCTGGTAGTTTTCTGGTGGCATCTTGAGGATTTTCCATGTATAGTATCATGTCATCTGCAAACAGTGACAGTTTTACTTCTTCTTTTCCAATTTGTATTCCTTTTATTTCTTTTTCTTCTCTGATTGCTGTGGCTAAAACTTCCAAAACTATGTTGAATAACAGTGGCAAGAGTGGGCATCCTTGTCTTCTTCCTGATCTTAGAGGAAATGCCTTCAGTTTTTCACGGTTGAGAATGATGCTGGCTGTTGGTTTGTCATATATGGGCTTTATTATGGTGAGGTAGTTTCCCTCTGTGCCCACCTCCTGGAGAATTTTCATCATAAATGGGTGTTGAATTTTGTCAAAAGCTCTTTCTCCATCTGTTGAGATGATCATATGGTTTCTCTTCTTCAGTGTGTTAATATGGTGTATCACATTGATTGATCTGCGTATATTGAAGAATCCTTGCATCCCTGGGATAAATCCCACTTGATCATGTGTATGATCCTTTTAATGTGTTGTTGGATTCTGTTTGCTAGTATTTTGTTGAGGATTTTTGCATCTATATTCATCAGTGATATTGGTCTATAATTTTTTTTTCTTGTAGTATCTTTCTCTGGTTTTGGTATCAGGGTGATGGTGGCCTCATAGAATGAGTTTGGGAGTGTGCCTTCCTCTGCAATTTTTTGGAAGAGTTTGAGAAGGATGGGTGTTAGCTCTTCTCTAAATGTTTGACAGAACTCACCTGTGAAGCCTTCTGGTCCTGGACTTTTGTTTGTTGGAAGACTTTTAATCACAGTTTCAATTTCATTACTTGTGATTGGTCTGTTCATATTTTCTGTTTCTTCCTGGTTCAGTCTTGGAAGGTTATACCTTTCTAAGAATTTGTCCATTTCTTCCAGGTTGTCCATTTTATTGGCATAGAGTTGCTCGTAGTAGTCTCTTAGGATGCTTTATATTTCTGTGGTGTCTGTTGTAGCGTCTCCTTTTTTCATTTCTAATTTTATTGATTTGAGTCCTCTCCCTCTTTTTCTGGATGAGTCTGGCTAAAGGTTTCTCAATTTTGTTTATTTCTCAAAGAACCAGGTTTTAGTTTCATTGACCTTTGCTATTCTTTTTTTTGTTTCTATTTATTTCTGCTCTGATCTTTATGATTTCTTTCCTTCTACTAACTTTGGGTTTTGCTTGTTCTTTCTGTAGTTCCTTTAGAAGTAAGGTTAGATTGCTTATTTGAGATTTTTCTTATTTCTTGAGGTAGGATTGTATTGCTATAAACTTCCCTCTTAGAACTGCTTTTGCTGTATCCCATAGGTTTTGGATCGTCATGTTTTCATTGTCATTTGTGCCTAGGTATTTTTTGATTTCCTCTGTGATTTCTGCAGTGATCTCTTGGTTATTTACTAACGTATTGTTTAGCCTCCATGTGTTTGTGTTTTTTACGTTTTTTCGCCTGTAATTGATTTTTTTTTAACATCTTTATTGGGGTATAATTGCTTTACAATGGTGTGTTAGTTGATTTCTAATCTCATAGCACTGTGGGCAGAAAAGATGCTTGATATGATTTCAGTTTTCTTAAAGTTACCAAGGCTTGATTTGTGACCCAAGATATGATCTATCCTGGAGAATGGTTCACGTGTACTTGAGAAGAAAGTGTAATCTGCTATTTTCGGATGGAATGTCCTTTAAACATTAATTAAATCTATCTGGTCTATTGTGTCATTTGAAGCTTGTGTTTCCTTATTAATTTTCTGTCTGGATGATCTGTCCATTGGTGTAAATGAGGTGTTAAAGTCCCCTGCTATTATTGTGTTACTGTCGATTTCCTCTTTTATAGCTGTTAGCATTTACCTTATGCATTGGTGCTCCTATGTTGGGTGCATATATATTTATAATTGTTATGTCTTCTTCTTGGATTGATCCCTTGATCATTATGTAGTGTCCTTCCTTGTCTCTTGTAATATTCTTTATTTTAAAGTCTATTTTATCTGATACGAGTATTGCTACTCCAGCTTTCTTTTGATTTCCATTTGTATGGAATATCTTTTTCCATCCCCTCACTTTCAGTCTGTGTGTGTCCCTTGGTCTGAAGTGGGTCTCTTGTAGACAGCATATATATGGGTCTTGTTTTTGTATCCATTCAGCGAGCCTGTGTCTTTTGGTTGGAGCATTTAATCCATTCACATTAAAGGTAATTATCGATATGTATGTTCCTATTACCATTTTCTTAATTGTTATGGGTTAGTTTTTGTAGGTCCTTTTCTTCTCTTGTGTTTCCCACTTAGAGAAGTTCCTTTAGCATTTGTCATAGAGCTGGTGTGGTGGTGCTGAATTCTCTTAGCTTTTGCTTGTCTGTAAAGCTTTTTATTTCTCCGTTGAATCTGAATGAGATCCTTGCCGGGTAGAGTAATCTTGGTTGTAGGTTCTTCCCTTTCATCACTAAATATATCTCGCCACTCCCTTCTGGCTTATAAAGTGTCTGCTGAGAAGTCAGATATTAACCTTACGGGAGTTCCCTTGTATGTTATTTGTCATTTTTCCCTTGTTGCTTTTAATAATTTTTCTTTGTCTTTAATTTTTGTCAATTTGATTACTATGTGTCTCGGTGTGTTTCTCCTTGGGTTTATCCTGCCTGGGATTCTCTGCGCTTCCTGGACTTGGGTGGCTATTTCTTTTCCCATGTTAGGGAAGTTTTCAACTATACTCTCTTCAAACATTTTCTCAGGTCCTTTCTCTTTCTCTTCTCCTTCTGGGACCCCTCTAATGCGAATGTTGGTGCGTTTAATCTTGTCCCAGAGGTCTCTTAGACTGTCTTCTTTTCTTTTCATTCTTTTTTCTTTATTCTGTTCCGTGTCCTTGAATTCCACCATTCTGTCTTCCAGGTCACTTCTCCGTTCTTCTGCCTCAGTTATTCTTCTACTGATTCCTTCTAGAGTATTTTTCATTTCAGTTCTTGTATTGCTCATCTCTGTTTGTTTGTTCTTTAATTCTTCTAGGTCTTTGTTAAACATTTCTTGCATCTTCTCGATCTTTGCCTCCATTCTTTTTCCAAGGTCCTGGATCATCTTCACTCTCATTATTCTGAATCTTTTTCTGGAAGGTTGCCTATCTCCACTTCATTTACTTGTTTTTTGGGAGTTTTATCTTGTTCCTTCATCTTGTACATAGTCCTCTGCCTTTTCATTTTGTCTGTCCTTCTGTGAATGTGGTTTTCATTCCTCAGGTTGCTGAATTTTAGTTCTTTTGGCTTCTGCTGTCTGCCATCTGTGTAGAGTGTGTTTTGTATGAGATCCTCTCTCCAGCCTCTTACTTCTAGAAACTCCTATTTAGACCAACTGTCTGCAACCTTTTTCTGTAAAGGGGTAGGTGGTAAATATTTAGGCTTTGCAAGTTGTACAGTCACCTCCTCAATTCTGCTCTGTAGACCGAAAGCAGCCATAGACAATATGTAAATGAATAGGTGTTGCCGTATGCCGATAAAACTATTTATGAAAACATGCTGCAGGTGGGATTTGGCCTTTGGGCCATAGTTTGCCAACCCTTGCCACAGACTCACTGTCTCACAATTCTACATTTAAGCAGTGCCATATGCTCTGCCCCAAGAGACTATATTTTCCTTTGGAGATCACTGCAAAAGAGAACATCTCTGCTTCTCAGCACACATTCCAGCTCCTCCCAACACCTGTGCTCTGGGAGCCTAAGACTTCTTCAAGAGCTAGGGGCTCTTGAGTGCTTGGCATCTGTATCAGCTAATTTCAATAAAAGTACCTGTCACTTCTGGAATACATGTCAACAGCAACACTCTCGGTTTTTTTAGAGACACACTGTATTATAGATACAGACATACAACTTGGTTAAGCTTATTGATGGCAAACTATATTTCATCTTCTATTTAAAACTAGATTGTGCAACTTTTTACTAGTTGTTAATTTTTTGTAAATCTAATTTTTTCCCTTCCAAACAAAGGAAAAGTATGTACATTTTAAAAAACACAGTGTTGGGCTTCCCTGGTGGCTCAGTGGTTAAGAATCCGCCTGCCAGTGCAGGGGACGCAGGTTCGAGCCCCGGTCTGGGAGGATCCCATATGCCACTGAGCGATTAAGCCCGTGCACCACAACTACTGAGCCTGCACTCTAGAACCCACGAGCCACACTACTGAGCCCGCGTGCAACATCTGTTGAAGCCTGCATGTCTAGAGCCTGTGCTCTGCAACAAGAGAAGCCACCGCAATGAGGAGCCCACACACCACAACAAAGAGTAGCCCCCACTCACTGCAACTAGAGAAAGCCCGTGCACAGCAACAAAGACCCAGCACAGCCAAAGATAAAAATAAGTAAAATAAATAAATTTTAAAAAAATTTAAAAACCACAGTGTTCCCTTCTTGATTTAATGCTCAATCTTTTGAGATCATTAAGTTCGTAGGTTATAATTAATTTAATTGTTCTTTACACAATGGCTTTGTATCTAGAAATTAAAACTGAATGTTAAATCAGTTATTTAAGACTATGTTATTATTAAATATATCCTACCTTCCATAGGGTATATAAATTATAAATGAACTACTTAAAGAAATATAAAGTAAATATGCATGTAACCACTGTAGGTTCTTCCTGGATTTAGAAGGACTTTAGAATTCTTGAATCCTGTTTTCTTCCCTACTGACATATATGATGTGCTTATTGTATTTTTTATTTTTACCATATTTTTAACCCCCTAAAATTGTTTTGTTTGTCAGTGTTCGTAGATTAACCCATGTAAGCATCCTCTTTATTCTTCAGTCCTTCTTGCACCTTAGACTTCCCGTCTTGGCTCACTTTCCTTCTACCAGAAGTACATAATTAGAAATTCCTTTTGTTAAGATCTGAGGTGACAAATTCGCAGTTTTTCTTTGTCCAAAAATGTCTTTATTTCAACTTCATTCCTTTTTATAAATTAAGGCTTAGTCTTTTAGAGAACAGTTTTATGTTCACAGCAAAATTGAGTAGAATGTACTGAGATTTCCCATATACTCCCTACCCCGTACATGCATAGCCTTGCTCATCATCAACGTTCCCCATCAGAGTGGGACATTTGTTACAATCGACGAACCTATAGTGACACATCACAGTAACCCAAAGTCCATAGTTTACATTAGGGTTCACTCTTGGTGTTGTACATTTTATGGGTTTGGGCAAATGTATAATGACATGTATATATCATTATGGTATCATATAGAGTATTTCACTGCCCTGAAAAGTCCTCTGTGCTCTGCCTCTTCATCCCTCCTTCACCTCTAAACTCCTGGGAACCACTGATCTTTTTATTGTCTCCATAGTTTTGCCTATTCCAGAATGTCATAGAGTTGGAATGTAGCCCTTTCAGATTGGCTTCTTTCACTTAGCATTATACACTTAAGGTTCCTCCATGTCTTTTCATAGCTTGATAGGTCATTGCTTTTTAGCACTGGATAATATTCCATTGTCTGGATATACCATAGTTTATTTATCCATTCACCTACTGAAGGACATTTTTGTTGCTTTAAAGTTTGGGCAGTTGTGAACAAAGCTGCTATAAATATCCATGTGTAGGTTTTTGTGTGGATGTTAAGTTTTCAACTCCTTTGGGTAAATACCAAGGCACACAATTTCTGGGTACTGTGGTTTAGTTTGTTTAGCATGTTTAGTTTTGCAAGAAACCGCCAAACTCTTCCAAAGTGGCTGTACCCTTTTGCATTCCCGCTAGCAATGAATGAGAACTGTTGTTCCACATCCTCGCCAGCATTTAGTGTTGTCAGTGTTCTGGATTTTGGCTATTCTAATAGATGTATACTGACATGTCATTGTTATTTTAGTTTGCATTTCCCTGATGGCATATAATATGGGGCATCTTTTCATATCCTTAATTGCCATCTGTGTATCTTCTTTGGTAAGATGCCTGTTCAGGTTTTTGGCCCATTTTTTAGATTGGTTTTTTTCCTATTGTTGCATTTTAAGAGTTCTTTGTATATTTAGGACAACAACCCTCTATCAAATGTGTCTTTTGCAAATATTTTCTCCCAGTCTGTGGTTTATCTTCCCATTCTCTTGACATTGTCTTTTACAGAGCATAAGTTTTTTATTTAATGAAGTCCAGCTTCTCAATTATTTCTTCCATGGATCATGTCTTTGTTGTTGTAACTAAAAAGGCACCACCATACCCAAGGTCAATTTTGAATTCTTCTTTGTGAAGGGTGTTAAGATCTGTGTCTAGATTCTTTTTTGTGTGTGTGTTTTTTTGGCATATGGATGTCCAGTTGTTCCGGAAACATTTGTTAAGGAAAAAAAAAAAAACCTGCCTTTGTTCCATTGTATTGCCTTTGCTTCTTGGTCAAAGATCAGTTGACTGTATTTATGTGGGTCTGTTCTATTCCATTGATCCATTTTGTCTTTTCTTTCACAAATACAGTACCACACTGTCTTGATTTCTGTAGCTTTACATTGTCTTGAAGTTGGGTAGTGTCAGTCCCCCAGTTTTAATCTTCTCCTTCAGTATTGTGCTAGCTATTCCTTTGCCTCTCCATAAAACTTTAGAATCAGTTTGTTGACATCCACAAAATAACTTGCTAGAATTTTGATTGGGATTGCATGGAATCTATAGGTCAAGATGGGAAGAACTGACATTTTGACAATATTGACTCTTCCTGTCAGTGAACATGGAATATCTTTCCATTTATTCTGATTTTGTTCATCAGAGTTTTGTAGTTTTCCTTATAAAGATCTTCTATATATTTTGCTAGATTTATACCTATGTATTTCATTTTGTGAGTGCTAATGTCTCATTCTTTTTGTTAAAGTTTTGTTGAGATGTAATTAATGCACTTACCATACAATTTACCCATTTAAAGTGTACAATTCATTGGTTTTTTATTATGTTCAAAGATATGTGCAACCATCCCCACAGTCAATTCTAGAACATTTTCATCACCTCCAAATGAAACCTTGAAGCTTTACCTCTCCATCTTGATTCTTGAAAGATATTTTTGAGGATACAGAATACTAGACTAGGAATAATTTTTCCTAGGCACATTGAAGGTATCATTCTACTGGCTTCTGGCTTTCACTGTCAGCCTTACACTGTGACTCTTTTGAATGTAATCTGTCTCCCATGATTGGCAAGACGGGAAGCTTCCCTATTAGACCCTTCACCACTGGGTAGACACTGAGCTTGCTCTTCTGCCCCACAAGCTCCAAAAAGCAGATGAAGCCAGAGGTTTCAGCACACCAGTATAGCAGTGGTTTCACAATCCTACTTACTTCTCAAGGGTACCTCTTCATTTAGATTTTGGCCTGACAGTTCTTTACTAACTTGCCAGCACGTTATTACTTTAAAAAATAGTTTATCTAACATTTTACATTGTTTTCAGTGAGATAATCAATATGGCTATTAAGCTTGCCATATTACCAGAAACAGTATTAAAACAGTTTTCATAAATCTGAACAGGCCCAAATGAATAAATAATTTATGAAAATCAATTTTAAAATTTCTACTCAAGGGCTTCTTTTTGGGAAGTGATCTCAGAGTGATATGACCATCTGTGTATTCAGATATTTAGGGGATTTAGAGTACCTATCCAGAACTTCAGAGGTGTCTTTTATTGCCCATATAAGTGGACAAATAGACCTTGTACAGGACAAGTGGAACTTTTCTTTTTTAAAGGGAGAAACTTTTTAAAACTTTATTATTTACTTTTACTTATTTTGTCTGTGCCGGGTCTTAGTTGCTGTGTGCAGGATCGTTGTTGCGGCATGCAGGATCTTTTAGTGGTGGCAGGCGGACTTCTTAGTTGCAGCATGCATGTGGGATCTAGTTCCCTGACCAGGGATCAAACCCAGGCCCCCTGCATTGGGAGCGTGGAGTCTTACCCACTGGACCACCAGGGAAATCCCCAAGTGGAACTTTTCTAATGAAAATCTCACTGCCATTATTTCCCCAAGGACTTAATAACTAAACTATAGTTACAGTATAATTCAGTCATACTGGCTGGCCTTTTTGAAATATTTCAAAATAGTATTAAATATTCCACACCCTAAAAAAAAAAGTGCTGTAAGATATGAGACAGGCAAAAGCCAGACAAAGGACAGTACTCTCACCATTATGAGTATTAAAAAGGACTATTTGCATACAGTGGAGTACCATCCTGCCTGCCTGGAAGATTCTGACCAGTTCTTTCCACTGTGCTGCATGCAAGGCCAACTGCATGCACAGGCCTATGATGTCTCCCTGCTGTTAGCCAAACTGCCAGTGGGCCGGGCAGCACATGAGCAGGTCTGGGAAGAGCATGAGGAAACTTGTGCACAAATCAGCATTAAATGAAACTAAGCACACCTAAGTTGAAAGTTATAAGTATGGGCAATGTCTTCTCTGTTCGTTTTTCTAAAAAGAAAGCAAAAACTCAAACTTTTAGGTTCAAAATTGGACACAACCCTATCTGCATCATAAGTCTTTCCTTAAGGAGGCAGCTCCTGGCTACTCAGCCAGTATCTTCTCAGTTTCTCCAGACCCCACCAGGCTTCTCTTTGTGTTGCTACATATTCAACTTGCATTTAAAAAGAAACAGGCAAACATACAGGTGATCCAGGTGGGTCTTTTGGCTGTTGGAATGTAACTATTTTGGTGCCATTAGGCTATCTTTTTACACTTTGCAACAAAACTGAGTGATTTTTTTTTCCCCTTGTTTTTCTCAATGTGGATGTAAAAGTGCGTCGCAACTAATTACCTTACATCCACTATCCCTGGAAACTTAATAATACTAGTTTGTGTTTATATGTTGTTGACAGTCCCAAATGTTCTCCCATCTCTTTTCTTACCATCAGGTTAATTGTGATGTGAAGTGGTCACTCTGCTAACTGCTTGGAAGAACCAGGTCTTAAATCCAAATTTCCTCTGACTCCCTCATTCTAATTTATCTACCATAAAACCTCTGCTCTAGAGGCTGAATTATGTGAGCATTTAAAATAAACAAAAAGCTCTCTTGTACTTATTATCTGATTTAGAGATTCTTTCGAACAATGGATCATATTACAAATAATTATAAATTGTCAAACTTCTGAGCGTAAGAAAGCTCTGCCTTGTGAGTGAAGGACCTATTTGGTGGAAATTAAGAGAAGCAGAAATGCATTCTTTGTGTAAGGAAATGATCCTGCTTACTCATTTTATGGCATAAAAGAAACCCAAGAAAAATCTCATTGCATTGAGACAAAGTCTCAATGTAACACTGTAAAATCCCATTGTGATATGTGGTGGGATTATAAGAAGCACTATGAATTTTTTTTCCTATACTCAGGTGGCAGGAGGTGGGGTGTGTGTGGCAGAGCCGTCTTTCTCAATGCTGTGGGGCTGACAGCACATGTCACAGGTGGAGCAAGAGGTGAGGGTTCAATCTAGGCCGGAAGCCAGGACCTTTTTCTTTTGGAAACAAGTGAGAATTCATGGCCCTGATCCTCCTGTCACCAACAGAACCAAGCTGTAGAGGTAATGGAGAAGTAAGGCTTCATCACCCCACTTGGAGAGCAGCACCTTTCCAGACTAACTGTGTGAATTAATTAAGAAATAGTAAGAAATAGTTCTCCTTGTTCTGAAGTTCCCAGTATAGTCTGTCCTTTTTTCTTTGGTCTTGTTTCCCAATGTTAGGATCTTTTTTTTTTAACTAACAACAACAAAAATGTATCACATTACAAATAAAGCTACTCTACCACAAAGGCATAAATAACTTCCATACAGCAGCTGGTTTAACTCAAAAAGACCCTAAGGAACATCCTATAACTCTATCTGCCTTTTCATGCTTCCTTGTCTCAGTTACCCATGGTGTTTGACAATGAGTTTCTACACTTGATTTAAGACCTGGAGCAAAGCTTCTTAATGCTGAGTGTGAGCTGCTGTTGCACCTTCTGTTCTTCTAGCTATCAAGTAGTGTCGATCTGATGTCTTGACAGTGTGGAAGGCCACTGTATGCCACTCATTGTGTGTATCATTTCATTTCTATATAAGACTTAGAATTAAGTAAAATTCCAAAATCTTCTGAAACTTGGGGCAGTTATCCACCAGAGTCCATAACTTCTGAAGGTGAAAAAGTAAAACCCAGTCCTGCTTTTTTAATTATGAAAAATCTCAAACACACACAAAAATAGGATAATATAATGAACCTTCATCTATCTATTATCCAGTTTCAATAATTATCAAGATTTTGCAACACTTAGTTTATCTCTCACCTTACTTCCCCCTCTTTTCCCCTTATTTGAATTATTTTATTCTTTTTGCAGTTCTTAGCTTTCATTACGTTTGAAAATTCTCAGCCATTATGGCTTTAGATATTGCTTCTGCCATTCTCTCCCATCTCTCATTTGAGATTCCAGTTTACCTATATGAGACCTGTGTTCCTCTTTATTTTCCATTTCCTCATCTCTCTTTGTTTTGCATCTGATATATTCTTTTGACCTGCCTTCCAGTTCTCTAATTCTTTCCTTGGCTGTGATAAGTCTGATATTAAACCATTGAGATCTTAATTTCAGTTTTCTGTTTTTCAGTTCTAGAATTTTCATTGGTTATGTTTTATATAATTTCAATTTTCTGCTAAAGTTCTTTTCTATTATTAAGCTTGCAAACATACTTTTTATAATTGTTTCTTAATTGATTTATTAGAGCCTCAATATCTGCAAACCTGTAGGTTTGTTTCATTGTCTGTGTTTTTCTCTTGGTTTTCAGACAGTTCTTGTCTTTTTGTATGCCTGGTTATAATTTTACTGAATGCAGGACATTGTATAGAAAAAATTAGAGGGGTAATTGAGATTCAGGATTATGTTATCTTCCTTCAGAGAGAATTTACTTTTGCTTTTGGCAGTCAGGGTAGAAACAGATCACCTTACTCCAGTCAGGGTTTGAAATGATTCAGTCTTTGGGAGGGCCAGTCTGTTTATGGCTTACCACTATTCCTGGATTGTAGCCATTTGGTGGGGCTCACTAATGAAAGTTGGGGATGTTTACTAGAGCTCCTTCTCATCTTTGCTAAGCCCTGAACTCCAAGTTCTGTGTCTCCATATCCTTGAGACTGCCAAAACTTCTGCTCAGCTGTTTAGCCTATCTGCCTCTACTTTCAAATCAGCAAAGGAAAAAGCAGCAACAAATGTAAGGATCACCTACTTGAGCTTCTGCTCTTTCTGCCATTTTGCCACATCCAGATCCCTATCCCTCTGTGATTCTTTGACACCTTCAAACAGATTTTTTTTTTTTTTCAAAGAAGATGTTGGGGGTAGGAGTTTATTAATTTATTTATTTTGCTGTGTTGCAGCTTCGTTTCTGTGCGAGGGCTTTCTCTAGTTGTGGCAAGCAGGGGCCACTCTTCATCGCGGTGCGCAGGCCTCTCACTATCGCGGCCTCTCTTGTTGCGGAGCACAGGCTCCAGACGCGCAGGCTCAGTAGTTGTGGCTCACGGGCCTAGCTGCTCCGCGGCATGTGGGATCCTCCCAGACCAGGGCTCGAACTCGTGCCCCCTGCATCGGCAGGCAGATTCTCAACCACTATGCCACTAGGGAAGCCCCAAACAGATTTTTATAAATATTTTGTCTAACGTTTCTTGTTCCTAGCACAGAGTTTGGTCTGAAACCAGGTAACCCACCATTGCTGGAAAGAGAAATTATGCTGAAGAAATTTAAATCAAAACTCAGTCATTACATCATTTTATCTATGCATACTTCAGTTTGTATCTCTGAAAAATGTGGACGTTTTCTTACCCACAATGCCATTTCATGTTCAAATTTCCTAGATTGACTCAGAAATGTCTTTTCACAGTTGTTTTAAGATGCAAAAGGTCTACAAATTACATTTGACTGTTGTATCTCTTAAGTCTCTTTTAATCTAGAGTGTTCTCCTCCCCTGCCATCTTTTTCTTTTCACACCATTGACCTGTTGAAGGTCCTGGGTGAAGGTCCTGTAGAATTTCCCATATCTCGAATTTAGCTGGTTGCTTTTATTTGTTCCTCTGTCACTTGCTTTTCCTATGAAATGGAATTTAACTTTATGGGCTTGATTAAATTTAGTTTCTTTGTTTCTGTTTTTGTTTTTGGCAAGGATCCTTTATAGGTGGTGTAAAATCCTTCTTATTGCATCATATCAGATAGCATGTAATATCTGGCTGTCCCACTTTAGTGATGCTAAGACTGATCAGTGGGTTCAGATGGCAACAACCTAATTTATCCATTTAAAAATTTTCCATCATTCTTTGATCTACTGATTTCATCTAGTGATACTTTTTTTGTGGATTCTTCAAGAGTTGCAAAATGCTGATTTTTCTAATTCCATCATTAGAATTAGATTTCACATTAATCAGCTGAAATTCACATTTATCAGCTAAAATTCATACATTATAGCTCTTTGGTACTCTAAAATACAGTTTATACAGTCAAGTTAAGCTCTCGTTTTAAATTCAGTGATGTATTTTATATCAGTTCTAAAAAATAACCCTAACAGTAAATGGTTTTTCCTGTCATATAAATGTCAAAACTGCTACCTGTAATGAAGCAATGTGATTGGTAACTGCATCATGTGGAAAAACCTCAGCAAGACCTACAACATAGGTCCTGCCAACATAGGTCCTGCCATGTTTTTCTCTACCCCCTTTTAACTTGAGACATTCCAGTTCCCTGACCCTCAGCTTCCTTGTAGAATATGGCAGCAAGATCTTGGTGCTTATGGGTCTGAATTAAACTAGCATGTGTGCTGCTGCTTTTCTTTGCTTGTTTAAACACCTTCTTCCTATACACTTATTCACCTCAGAAACACCAAGGGCACTTTTTCCATTCTAGGCCCAGCATCCTGGACCACGTGATTGTTAGCACCGTACCCACGAAAAGAAAATTTATGACACCCAAACAAGTAGAATGCCTTGCTGAATGATTTTGTTATTACATAGTTGGCTTGTGTTTTTTGTGGCGGCATTTCAATTTCTGAATCTTGGAGTCAGCTCTGACTGCCAGACCCCAGCAAGTCTCCAGGTCATGTTGAATCAGCTGTAGGACATCTTTTGCATCAGATCCTTCTTTTCTGTTCTCATTACCACATCCTGACTCAGGTCTCTCTGCCTCTAGAGTCTCTTTTCCAATTTATCCTGTTTCCTATTCTGATGAAACACCCTCAGCCCCTCTGTAGTGCCCAGCTGCCTGCAAGCAAAGTCTGAACCTCCTAGCTTGGCATGGATGCCTCTGCACAGCCTGGCCTCAGGTGCACCTCCTCTCCCCCTCTTCTTCGCTGACGGTCAGATCATGCATTCACTGGCCCTTTGCCTCCAGCCTCCTGTACCGTTGCCAGGGCTACCCGCCCTTCCCATGCTCCACATGCTGTCCTAGCAGCCCATCACCTCTTCCAATCTGAACCAGCTCAAGCTCTGCTGCTCCAAGGAATCTCCCTGATCACTGCGGTCTCCACTGCTTCTGGAGCACCCATTGTCTGTGCCGTGGTCTGGCAGCTCTCACAGTCCTCTCTGTATCATAACTCAATTGCTTCATATCTGCAATTAGACTGTATCCTAAGCAAGGGCAGGGACTCACCGTGGGCTTCTTGCATCCTTTATGCACTGGGCACAGTACCTGGCCTCTCCTAGCTACTACACCTTCCCACTCGGACTCCTGTTTTAGTCCTTGCAGTCCTCAGGCATCCCTGATTCCTTCTCTGGTTCAGGCTCTCAGCCTGGCCTTGATTCCTGACAGTCCTGTGATTGAAGACCTCTTGCAGGCCTCCTCTCATCACTGTCACACACGGTAAAGTCGATGAAAGCCCACACCCTGCGTAGAGAACTTCTCCCAGCAGGAGTGAGCTTCACCGGTTTTCCTTGGGGTGCTATTCCAGCAAGTAATCATGATGCTTATTCCATATGTCAGCTGGGAGGCCTCCAGAAACAACCCAGGCACACAATCAGCACCCCTGCCAGAGCTGTTAGGCTGCTCCGTAAATATTTATGTGGAAGTCCCCCTCCCAGACACTTCCTCATCCTCTCCTGATTAAGCTCCACTTCATTTTTTAATATCTTTAAGCAACCAGAGCAAGTACCTTTCATGGAGTAATTATGCACCACTTTCTCTGCCACCATAGAACCAAAGATTTTCTTTCCTTCTGCTAACTGATGTGACAGACATCCACTTAATTGAATGATTATTAGTATGAAATTACATTTTGGCCTTTAAATTTAATTATGCCACATTCACAGCAATAAAATAAAGTTCCAAATGCAGGTGTGCTTTTCAAGGAAAGTGTCCAAGGCAATTAAGTACAGGGCAGTGGCGTCCTATATTTAAGCCTTTTGTCTGGGGATCTTAAAATCTTTTCCACACAAGTAGATAATGATGTTCATTTTGTAAGGGGGAGAGGTGATGTGACTGATCTCTTGGCATGCTCAGAAGACGACGGAAAATCCAGGACCCAGGTGTCCCCTTTGTTTCCCCCCTCCCCCCCCTTTTCAGTTCTTTAAAAGAAGCATGGCCGACCTTCTGTTAATTTAAATACCTCTCTCTGAGGTACTGCTTTCCACTTCTTTAAGAGCCTGAATGAAAAAAGTTTCTATATCACATTTCATGTGGGGAAGAGTTGAGGTTCAGGGAGAGGGAATGGTTTGTTGAAGACAGTATACTAATCAGAGAACATACATGTCTCTCCTGATAAAGCTACCTAATCTCTATTACACAGTAGAGCCTAAATGTGGGTTCCATGACTAAGTTCATAAATGAAAAGCAGAACAGTGCTTGGCACATGGTAAGCCCCGTATAAGTCATGACTCAGGGTTATCTTTTGCAGGCCTACAGGCAGGCACCTGTGTTCTCTGGACGGGAAGCATCTGGAATGCACCCTCGCTCGTGCCATCCAATAGTTTGGATGCGTTTCCGTTCTCCCCACCAAGACAAACCTTCTCAGATCCTGGGGAGCCAGGTTAAGTCCTCTTTCCCTCTCCTCTCCCAGGATCCCTGGTCCAACCAATCATCATAACTCTCCTTTTCATAACTCCTGTATCATTTTCTCAGTTCATTCCACACACTTGAACTGAGCATTGCCATCTGTTAATTAACATAGGCTTCATCGGGACACCAAATCATGCTCTATTCTGTGATATTTTTAAACTGTGGTATGAATGTTTGCCTTGTGTCTCATGGGATTATTGGGCCTTGAGGGAAAAGATCATATATATACAGTATAGTATGTCCCCCGGCCCCAGGATCGATCTTGCACATACAGCAGGGGGTCAGGAGACTTATCAGGCTAGAGGACGTGGGGGGCAAAAGAGGCCAAACTGTCCACGTTTTGTTGAATCTAACATAATACATTCTTGTTGAATCGAGTTGAAATAACACTGGGTCTGAAACATAGTCCTGGGTTTTCATACTTCGGTCCACTGCAACACCCTTGTTCTATTCTGTTGCGTATGAAAGAGGTCAAGAATGTACAGAGTTCCTACATGCAACATGGTAGCAAACACAAATGGGGTGTCTGAATCCAAAGAGTCCAGTGATATATATATATGGAATCTAAAAAAAAAAAAAAAAAAAAAAAAAAAAGGTTCTGAAGAACCTAGGGGCAGGACAGGAATAAAGACGCAGACGTAGAGAATGGACTTGAGGACGGGGAGGGGGAAGGGTAATCTGGGACGAAGTGAGAGAGAGGCATGGACATATATACACTACCAAATGTAAAATAGATAGCTAGTGTGAAGCAGCCGCATAGCACAGGGAGATCAGCTCGGTGCTTTGTGACCACCTAGAGGGGTGGGATAAGGAGGGTGGGAGGGAGACGCAAGAGGGAGGGGATATGGGGATACATGTATACGCGTAGCTGATTCAATTTGTTATACAGCAGAAACTAACACAACATCGTAAAGCAATTACACTCCAATAAAGATGTTAAAAACAAAAACAAAAAAGCAGAGTCCAGTGATGACAGAATAAATACACGGGGCCTGTAAGAAAGGTGGACTCTGTGATGAGTGATGGACTCTGCACTGCGACTCAGGGGGCTTTGCGGTTAAAAGGAGCGTGTGGGTGTTTCTAGATGGGGAGTCCTGAAAGTAAATGAAAATTCATTTACTTAACAATTATATACTGAGAGGCCAGCTTCTGGTCCAAGGCTATCCTGGGTGTTGGAGCTTCACGGGGGAGGTTGGAGGATAAGATTAGCACCTGGTCCCTACACCCCCCGCCAAATATAAACGCAGAGGTCCAGATTCTCTTCTTTTAGTGTTTATTAGAGAGGTATTCCAGTGCTGTCATTTTTTTCCCCCGATGCAAAAGGCATCCCGGGGAGCAGGAGACCAATAGTGTGCTTCTTGCCCCGGTATCATGTTCTCCGGGCTGCAGAGCCGGTTCTTCTCAGTGGCTCACTGACATTCCCAGCCAGCATTTGCTCCCACGTTCATAGTCTCCTGACTGTGCTGACTGCACCAATGAGAGCTACGGACACTGTTTGTCATTTGTTTTCTTCCAGGATTTTTTTCCCCGGAAACCATCCCGTCAGAGGCGTGCAGGTAATGAAAGTTGGCAAATTGCAGTTACATCAAGGCATGTTTCCCCAAGCGATGAAGAATCTGAGGCTGGTGAGTGTGCCAAGATCGCATGTAGCTCTGCCTGGAATACCTTTTCCTGGTTGTTGCTAGGCCTCTTCCTTGTGATTTCTAGCAACACTACACACGTGTGTGTATGTACGTGTGCAAGCACACATATGTACACACACGCGTATTTGTACACAAAGACGTACCCTTAAATGTTAAAAACCAGCTTCAAAAAAAAAAAACTGATTTGTGATGTTTGCCAATGTCTTTGGTATAAACATGCCCACCGTTGCTGATTTTAAACTCCCAATGTCAAATCAACCAGTTCACAAGAATCAGTAAAATTTAACAATCAATTCCTACTAACTGGTGCAAACTGGCCTCAGACACCACTGCGCCTGTGCCCTTCTCCACTGTAGACAGGCCACCCTTGTCCATGCCTCCCCACCCACAGAACAGAATCCACATTCCCAGCCCCTTGACCACCTGTCTGCAGACCACCCTTGCAGCCTCGTCACCTCCAGCCTCCCCCCGCCTACCTACACACACACACACAGAGCTGGTGTACACTGAGCCGCTCACCGTTGCCCAGGCATGGTCCTTTCCAAGCTGTCTCCTTTGCCTTATATGCCCTCCCCCGACCCCAGCCCCTGGGCCTGGCAGAACTGTACTAACCCTTTAAGGCCCAGCTGAAATGTTGTGTCCTCCCTGCCCTCCTACAACTCCGCTCACTCTGCCAGCTGAGCACTCATCACAGGGCAGCTGGAATACCTGCTGCCCTGCACCCCAGGAGGCTGTGAGGTCTGAGACTTAGGAAGTATCCACTGTTGGAGGAAGGGAGGACGGGAGCGAGGGCGAGAGGTCAATACAGTGCTAGCAGTAAGTGCAGAGAAACTCAAGGGGGAGAACTGGGTCCGTCTTGGAACGCAGTGTTAAAGAGTGAATTTTGGGCTTCCCTGGTGGCGCAGTGGTTGAGAGTCCGCCTGCCGAGGCAGGGGACACGGGTTCGTGCCCCGGTCCGGGAAGATCCCACATGCCGAGGAGCGGCTGGGCCCGTGAGCCATGGCCACTGAGCCTGCGCGTCCGGAGCCTGTGCTCCGCAACGGGAGAGGCCACAACAGTGAGAGGCCCGCATACCGCAAAAAAAAAAAAAAAAAAAAAAAAAAAAAAAAAAAAAAAAAAAAAAAAAAAAAAAAAAAAAAAAAAAAAAAAAAAAATAGAGTGACGCCTGTCCTCACCCTCTCAATGAGTCTCCTCTGCCACTAGGGCCCAGGGCTCTCTGCTGTCTTGGCCTTTCCACCCTGGCAGAGCACCCCCTCACCCAAACCGTGGCTTCCAAAGGCAGAGCTCATGTGCTTGTCGGATCCAGGCACTGGTGGCGGCTATGGAGAGCTGGTGTGTGGGGTTTCACGGGCAGCACCTGGCACTTTCCCGGGTCCTCTGGGCCACGATGCCCTTGTCCGCAGAAGGGTGGAGAGACCCGGGCCCTGAATCAGGATCTCTCAGGCGGTGTCTAGGGGCTGGCTGATCCACATTTAGATGGGAAAAATAACAGATGCCTAAGGGATTCTTAGAAGTGAGATTCCCTAATGCTGGTTTTTGTTGAATGCTAGCCCTGTTGCCTTTTCCTGGTCTCTAACTGAAATCAGCCCGTGGTCAACAGGGAGAACACCAGGATGCCTGAAGTTGGCCAGCGCTTCCTGTTCTCTTTGCCTTGTCTGACATCTTTACCAGACTAATGGGAGAACACTGGAAGGCTCCTGCGGTCTCAGGAGAACTTTCCTTTTCTGGTCTGGCTAATGGTTGTCAGCCAGTCAAATCAGTTGGGCAGAAAAGACTCATTGAGGGTCTACTCTGTGAATGTTCTGACAGGAAAACAACGTGGAGGAAATTTCCCATGTATATGATGGACCCAACCCAGGGTCACCTCCAAGTAGGTATTTTATAAGTGATCAAATTAGTCCTTGATGTTTTATGGGACTAGAAAGTATTAATACTGCTCACACGTACATGACTGATCTGGCCCTCATGACAGCTGACAGCCTTCTGAGGCCAGTGGGCCAGGCATTTTCGTGTCCATTTGAAAACTGAAGGAGCTGAGACTTGGAGTCACGCTGAACCAGAGCCAGGTCCAGTGTATTCGATTTAATCTAACATGTGTTGATTAAATGCTTCTATTAATCTGAATAAGGCCCAGTGTTGTCCTCACAGTTTAGTGGAGGAGACAGACACCTGAACAAGTCATCAGATCCAGACTGGAATCCGAGGCTCTAGACTGGCCCAGCAAATGATTGAGACTCTCTAGTAAGACTCAGTGTAGAAATCCCTTCAGATCCCGCTGAGCTCCTTGGTGCCAACTCAGAGGAGGATGTGAAAGAGAAACCTGAGGGGATTTGGATCTTTTCTACTTTCCACGTGAGGCTTTATCATTGCCATCGCACGCAGGACTCTTGATGGAGACATCTCATGCCCTCAGCTGCAAAGACAAGCGTGAACGAACCCACACTGACGTCTAGATACAGATTTACGGGATATTTGTGGGCCAGGCGGATCACCAGTCCTTCTTGTGACACTCTTATTGCCCTTTTATACCCTTCGTGCCCTGTTCCATTCTGTCTTCCTCACGTCCTTCTTGTGAGCTTGCCTCATTTCCTCCAGAAGCCTCCCTTGGTGATTGTTTTAGCATCTTCTGCTCCTGGTACCAAAGATAAGCCCACATATGGACCCTGACAGCTGCCAAATGAAAGACCTCGGAGCGGCATCAGAACGTCTGTCGTGAGGCCTGGCGTTAGTCATGGGCTTACCCAAACTTCCCGCTTGGCTCTGGAAAAGACACGGAGTCTCCTGGGTTCTGATATCGACCAGAAAGCAGATGTTCCCCCCCGGCAGTGTCACGTAGTAGGAAGACACTCGGA
This sequence comes from Lipotes vexillifer, assembly GCF_000442215.2. NCBI lineage: Eukaryota > Metazoa > Chordata > Mammalia > Artiodactyla > Lipotidae > Lipotes > Lipotes vexillifer. The sequence goes on from NW_006785785.1 coordinate 1,019,223, forward strand.
TTCAGAGTTCAGGTTCCAGTCCCGTCATTTACTACGTTTATGACTTGAAGCAAGTCTCAATCCCTCTGAACATAATTTTCTTATTTTAAAAATGAGGATCATACCTACCCCATAGAGTTATTTTAGAAGTAGATAAGGTAGTGCGTAAGGGTATGTTTGGCTGAGTCCCAAGTGTTTGGAGGGTATAAAGGATTATTATTGTTTGTTTAAGAACCCTTTTTCTGATCACTCCCTCACTACCCAGTCCCTTTAGCACTTGCGTTTGGAGTTTGGGGTTATATACAGTGTTTCCCTTGTTGAACAATTATATTTATAGAACTGCTTCCCAGCAGTTCACATGGGTGTGTTTCATTTCCTGGAGGTGAGTGGGAATTCCACAAGATACCTTTTGTATCTCCTGGGGCTACCAAACCTAGACACATGCCCTGAACACAGCAAGTTCTATCACGTACACCTACTTGAATGAATGGATTTTTTAATGAGGAGAGGTCTTTAAAAGCACCACCCTGGCCCTCTTCTTTTAGCTAATATGTATATGTACTACGTATGTGGCTAGTGGACCAGATCTTCTCAGGACATATGCTGACCATTTACTAGCAGGGTAAGGTTCTGCTCACCCAATTCCAATGTGTGGCAGGGGTCTTCCCGCTTCAACAAGCAATTCTCAGACACAGCTGGGTGTCCTACGGTTCAACTCAATTCTGACACCATTTACCTGGAGATGGCATCAGATCCCACTGCCCCACGAGATCGCCTTCCACACTTCAGATGCCAGTCACAAGCCCAGGTTGTCACATATGCTTCAGACTGACTGGCTATGGCTTAGAGGTGCCAAGGATGCCACCACAGTTTTGATTGATTTGCTAAAGCAGCTCACAGAATTCCAAGAAACATTTTACTTACTAGATCACCAGTTTATTATAAACGGCTATAAATCAGAAGCAGCCAGACGGAAGAGATGCACATAGGGCATCTCTCCGAGTTCACTGCTTTCCATGAATCTCCATGTATTCACCAACCTAGAAGCTTTCAAACTCTGTCCTTGTGGGTTTTTATGAAGGCTTCACTACAGAGGCATGACTGATGAAATCACTGGCCATTGGTGATTGATTCAACCTCCAGTTCCTCTTCCCTGAAAGTTCCAACCGTCTTATCATATGGTTGGTTTATCCTAGCAACCAGCCCCCATCCTTAGGTGCTTCTAAAAGTCACCTTATTAAAATAATAAAGACACCTTGATCATTTTCATCACTTAGGAAATTCCAAGGGTTTTAGGAACTCAGTGCCAGAAATAGGGATGAAGACCAAGTATATATTTCTTATTGTATATCACAGTATCACACAGAGGGACAGCCTGCACACCTCCATCTTTTTGCAAGTTCATAGCGCCTGTGAGTCTAGAAGCAGGGCAGTTTCGTTCTGCAGAAAGTCTCTCCTCCCGAGCTTTCTCAGGGCTCAGGTAACCCAGAGATGGGCAAGGGAAGGTATATTCTTGCCTTTTTTAAATTGATGTTCTCTTTAGACTGGCACCCCCAGACATTTTTCCTTAGAAACTCTGGAAATAACAGGATGAAAGAGTCTGAATAAGGGTTTCAAAGGCTGAGTTTTCAGAAACAAAAATTAGGTACAGATTCAATTAGGCCCGGCCTCCTCCAGGAAAGGAATCCTCTTAGCCCAGCTCTGATTTGGTTTAGGCTCCCATCTCCCCTGGGCTCAGCTGAAATTCTTGTGATTGCTGCCACAGGACAGTCCTGGGCTCCCTTCACCGTACCTCCCTCTTGCTTTTTCCTGTCTCTAATCTATTTTCATTTCTTTCCATTTATTTCTTAGAAGAATGTTGTTAGCCACTAATTTGACTTCTTGGACCTCAGGGGCAACCATTCTCAACTGGCCTGTCTTGTCAGCGAGCCTGCTGCTTTTCTGTGCGCTCTGCGCGCGGCCAGCTCCCTCACCCTGGGCTAGGCTAGCTGCTTTGTTAGTAGTGCCTTGTTAACTGAAGTCAGGCTGGGAAAAGGCAAACTTCTTCCCCCTCGATAACCATTTTTTTTTTTTTTTTTTAGATGTTGGGGTAGGAGTTTATTAACTTATTTATTTATTTTTGCTGTGTTGGGTCTTCGTTTCTGTGCGAGGGCTTTCTCTAGTTGTGGAAAGCGGGGGCCAATCTTCATCGCGGTGCGCGGGCCTCTCATTATCGCGGCCTCTCTTGTTGTGGAGCACAGGCTCCAGACGCGCAGGCTCAGTAGTTGTGGCTCACGGGCCTAGTCGCTCTGCGGCATGTGGGATCCTCCCAGACCAGGGCTCGAACCCGTGTCCCCTGCATTAACAGGCAGATTCTCAACCACTGCGCCACCAGGGAAGCCCACCATTTTTTATTTAGATGTAAATTTCTTATATTACACTGTAATGTCTTTTCTCTTCTCATTTCATTATGTTGAAGCATTGTACACTTTGAGGATCTTTTTAGCTTTTTCTGGACCTGAATAGGGAGCTCAGGCCCAGTCCCCAGCACAGCTCCTCTCATACCCACATGGTTACTAGCTATTCCAGCTCATCCAGGCAAAGCTCCAAGCACATGCTGGTCTCTCTCTACTCCAGCCTGCACCCTGATTTCAAGCCCCTCTAAATGGATGATTTAGAGCCTGCAAGTCTATTGCTCCCATTTCTTAATCTGCTACAGTGATTTTTAACCTCTTTGGTCATGCTCTTACTTAGGAATTGTGTGAGGACCACTGACTCACCAGAGAAAATGAACATACACACATTTTTTTTTTTAATTGGGGTATAGCTGCTTTACAATGTTGTGTTAGTTTCTGCTGTACAACGAAGTGAATCAGCTATCTGTATACATATATCCCCTCCCTCTTGGACCTCCCTCCCACCCCACCCATCTAGGTCGTCACAGAGCACCGAGCTGAGCTCCCTGTGCTATACAGCAGGTTCCCACCAGTGATGTCTTTTACACATGGCAGTGCACATACGTCAATCCCAATCTCCCAGCTCATCCCACCTCCCTGCCCCACACCCCGTATCCACACTGCACAACATTGTTTTTTTATATTTGGTGGGGAAGGGGGTTTTAGGGACCACCTGAAGCCTCTCCATGGACTTTCTGTAGGCCCGTGGTCTCAACGTTAAAAAGCTCTCCTCTAAATGCATAACATCACCTTAACATGTGGACAGATGGGAGGGAGAGGGGGAGGACAAGAGCGCATGCAGAGGTGATGTGCCATAATCATCAGTAGTGCCTTCAAAGAGTTGTTTGGCAGTCCCTGGCTCTGATATTTATGACTGTCCCCTACTGACTTAAAATAGAGAATATCAGTTTCAAGAGTATGTTTCTGAACCAAAAAACGAGAAGGGAACTAAGAGAATAATCATAAAATGAAAGCATAGTGATTACGTTACATTATAGGAAACAAGCAGAAATTTACCTACCAGAAAGTGTAAGCCCAGCAGTGACAAGGAACCAAGTGAGGAACCTGGACTTGTACTTCCACCTGGCAGTAACGTGGTGTCATCTGCCGTACTCCTGCTGGAGCAATATTGGAGAGAGCCAGCTAAAACAGAAAGTTTACATAAAATTCAGAATCTCAGCATAATACTCAAAATGTCCAGGTTTCAACTGAAAATCACTCATCATACCAAGAACAAGGAAGATCTCAATCTTCATGGAAAAAAAGACAATCAACAGATTGCAACTCCAAGATAACAGATTTTAGAATTACCTGACAAAGATTTTAAAGCCAATCATAAATGTGCTCAAACAGGCAATTACAAACATCCTCAAAATAAATGAAAAAACAGAACACCTCAGCAAAGAAACAGAAGGTAGAAAGAAGAAGCAAACAGAAATTTAAGAACTGATAAATACAATTACCAAAATATACAGACTGGAGCTTAACAACAGAATGGAAAGGATAGAGGAATGAGTTAATAATGAACTTGGGGCTTCCCTGGTGGCGCAGTGGTTGAGAGTCCGCCTGCCGATGCAGGGGACGCGGGTTCGTGCCCCGGTTCGGGAGGATCCCACGTGCCGCGGAGCGGCTGGGCCCGCGAGCCATGGCCGCTGGGCCTGCGCGTCCGGAGCCTGTGCTCCGCAGCGGGAGAGGCCACAGTGGTGAGAGGCCCGCGTACCGCAAAAAAATAATAATAATAATAATAATAATGAACTTGAAGATAGAACAATATAAGCTGTCCAATCTAAAAAACAGAGATAAAATGACAGAAAAAGGTAAAATTGAACAGAGCTTCAGGGACCCATGGTACCTAAAACAAAAGGTCTAACAGTGGAGTCCCAGAAAGAGAAGAGAAAGAGGGCAGAGTGGGAAAAGTACTTGAAGAAATAATAGTGAAAGCACTCAAACTGAAAAAAAGTGAAACTCTCTCTCTTCATAGATGACATGATCTTATATGTAGGAAACCCTAAAGATACCACAAAAGAAATTGTTCTAAGAAATTCAGCAAAGTGGGAGGATGTAAAATTAACATGCAAAAGTCAGTTGTGTTTCTATACACCGATAGGGAATGATCCCAAAAGGGAATGATCCCAAAAGGAAATTGAGAAAACAGTTCCACTTATAATAGCATCATACAGAATAAAATAATCAGCAATTAACTTAATCAAGGAGGTGAAAGACTTATACACTGAAGACTATAAAACATTGCTGAAAAAAATTAAAGATGACATAAACAGAATAATATTCCATGTTCATGACTGAGAGATTTCATATAATTTTAAGATGTCAGTACAACCTAAAGCAATCTATAGATTCAATGCAATCTCTGTCAAAATCCCACTGACATTTTTTTTTAGAATTGGAAAAATCCATCCTAAAATCCATATGAAACCTCAAGACCCCAACAGCATAACAATATTGAAAAAGAAAAAAAAAGTTGGAGGACTCACACTTTATGATTTCAAATTTTGCTACAAAACTACAGTAATCGAAACAACATGGTACTGGCATAAAGACAGCCATATAAGCCAATGAAATTGAATAGAGAGCCAGAAATAAACTCTCAGATATATGTCAAATAATTTTTGACAAGGGTGCCAAGACCACTCAGTGAGGAAAGGACAGTCCATTCAATAAACGGTGTTGAGAAAACTGGATATCCACATGCAAAAAATAAAGTTGGACCCTTACCCAACACTATATTTTTAAAAAATTAATGCATGGATTAAAGACCTAATATAAGAGCTAAAACTATAAAACTCTTAGAAGAAAACAGAAGAAAAGTTTCATGAGACTGGATTTGGCAATGACTTTTTGGGATATGCCACCAAAGGCACAGGCAACAAAGAAAAAATAGACAAATTGAACTTCATCAAAATTTTAAATGTCTGTGCATCAAAGGACGCTATCGACAGAGTAAAAAGGCAACCCACAGAATGGAACAAAATATTTGCAAATCACGTATCTGATAAGTGAATAATTTCCAGACTATAGAGAGAATGCCTAAACTTCAATAACAATACCAAAACAGCCCAATTCAAAAATTGGCAAAGGACCTGAACAGACATTTCTCCAAAGAAGATATACAAATAGCCAAAAATCACATAAAAAGATGCTTAACATCACCAATCATTAGGGAAATGCAAACCACACCACAATGAGGTACTACTTCTCACCTGCTAAGACGGCTATTATTAAGAAAAAAAACCAGAAAACAACATGTATTGGTATGGATGTGGAGAAACTGGAACGCTTATGTATTACTGGCAGGGAAG
>NW_006785785.1:1024963-1031686 GCF_000442215.2 Lipotes vexillifer
GAATGCAAAATGGGGCCAGCCACTGTGGAAAAATAGTATTGCAGTTCCTCAAAAATATGAAACACAGAATTACTATTTGATCCACCAATTCCACTGCTGGGTATAAACACAAAAGAACTGAAAGCAGGGACTTGAACAGATATTTGTATACCAGTGTTCATAGCAAGCATTATTAACAATAGCTAAAAGGTGGAAACAACCTAAATGTCCATGGACAGATGAATAGATAAACAAAATGTGGAATATACAGACAATGAAATATTATTCAGCCTTAAAAATGAAACCACATGGATGAAACTTGAAGACATTATGTGAAATAAGCCAGTCACAAAGGCACAAATATTGTATGATTCCATTTATATCAGGTGTGTAGAGTAGTCAAAAACACAGAGACAGAAAGTAAAATAGTGATAACCAGGGGCTGGAGAGAAAAGGGAATGGAGAATTATTGTTTAGTGGGTACACAGTTTCAGTATGGGATAACACAGAAGTTCTGGAAATGGATAGTGGTAGTGGTTGCACAACAATATGAATGTAATTAATGCCACTGAACATAAAAAAATCATCCTGGGGATTCAAGAAGGTAACTGATTGTGAAAATGACTGTACTGCCCAAGGCAATGTACAGATTCAATGCAATCCCTATCAAATTACCAATGGCGTTTTTTACAGAACTAGAACAAAAAATCTTAAAATTTGTATGGAGACACAAAAGACCCCGAATAGCCAAAGCAGTTTTGAGGGAAAGAAACGGAGCTGGAGGAATCAGACTCCCTGACTTCAGATTATATTACAGAGCTACAGTAATCAAGACAATATGGTACTGGCACAAAAACAGAAACACAGATCAATGGAACAGGATAGAAAGCCCAGAGATAAACTCAGGCACCTATGGTCAACTAATCTATGACAAAGGGGGCAAGGATATATACAATGGAGAAAAGACAGTCTCTTCAATAAGTGGTGCTGGGAAAACGGGACAGCTTCATGTAAAAGAATGAAATTAGAACACTCCCTAACACCACAGACAAAAAAAAACTCAAAATGGATTAGAGACCTAAATGTAAGACCGGACACTATAAAACTCTCAGAGGAAAACATAGGAAGAACACTCTTTGACATAAATCACAGCAAGACCTTTTTTGACCCACCTCCCAGAGTAATGGAAATAGAAGCAAAAATAAACAAATGGGACCTAATGAAACTTAAAAGCTTTTGCACAGCAAAGGAAACTATAAACAAGACGAAAAGACAACCCTCAGAATGGGAGAAAATATTTGCAAACGAATCAACAGACAAAGGATTGATCTCCAAAATATATAAACAGCTCATTCAGCTCAATATTAAAAAAACAAACAACCCAATCCAAAAATGGGCAGAAGACCTAAATAGACATTCCTCTAATGAAGATATACAGATGGCCCAGAGGCACATGATAAGCTGCTCAACATCACTAATTATTAGAGAAATGCAAATCAAAACTACAATGAGGTATCACCTCACACCGGTTAGAATGGGCATCATCAGAAAATCTACAAACAACAAATGCTGGAGAGGGTGTGGGGAAAATGGAACCCTCTTGCACTGTTGGTGGAAATGTAAATTGATACAGCCACTATGGAGAACAGTACGCAGGTTCCTTAAAAAACTAAAAATAGAATTACCACATGACCCAGCAATCCCACTACTGAGCATATACCCAGAGAAAACTACAGTTCAAAAAGGCACATGCACCCCAGTGTTCATTGCAGCACTATTTACAATAGCCAGGTCATGGAAGCAACCTAAATGCCCATCGACAGACGAATGGAATAAGAAGGTGTGGTACATATTTGCAATGGAATATTACTCAGCCATAAAAAGGAACGAAATTGGGTCCTTTGTAGAGACGTGGATGGACCTAGAGACTGTCATACAGAGTGAAGTAAGTCAGAAAGAGAAAAACAAATATCGTATATTAATGCATATATGTGGAATCTAGAAAAATGGTACAGATGAACCGGTTTGCAAGGCAGAAACAGAGACACAGATGTCGAGAACAAACGTATGGACACCAAGGGGGGAAAGCCACGGGGGGATGGGGGTGGGGGTGGGATGAATTGGGGGAGATTGGGATTGACATGTATACACTGATGTGTATAAAGTTGATGACTAATAAGAACCTGCTGTATAAAAAATTAATAAATTAAAAAAAACCTACATGAACTTACTTAAAGGGAAAAAAAAAAAACTAAGTGAATCCAAATAAGAAAACTCCAAAGAAATGCACATCGAGACTCATCCTAGACAAACTTCTGAAAACTAAAGACAACAAAAATATCTTAAAAGCAGCAAGAGAGGGGCTTCCTGGGTGGCGCAGTGGTTAAGAATCCACCTGCCAATGCACGGGACACGGGTTCGAGCGCTGGTCCAGGAAGATCCCAAATGCTGCAGAGCAACTAAGCCTGTGCGCCACAACTACTGAGCCCACGTGCCACAACTACTGAAGCCCACGCGCCTAGAACCCATGCTCCACAACAAGAGAAGCCACCACAGTGAGAAGCCTGCGCGCCGCAAGAGTAGCCCCCACTCGCCACAACCAGAGAAAAGCCCGTGCGCAGCAACAAAGACCCAACACAGCAAAAAATTTTAAAAATTAAAAAATGTATTTAAAAAAGCAGCAAGAGAAAAATGACATCTTCCTTATAGGAGAAAAACAATTTGAGTTACAGTGGCTTTCTCATTAAAAACCATGAAGGCCAGGGACTTCCCTGGTGGTCCAGTGGTTAAGACTCTGTGCTCCCAATGCAGGGGGCCTGGGTTCGATCCCAGTCAGGGAATTAGATCCCTCATGCCACAACAAAGATCCCGCATGCCGCAACTAAAAACAGATCCTGTGTGCTGCAGTGAAGATCCCGCATGCAGTATTGAAGATCCCACGTGCTGCAACTAAGACCCGGTACAGCCAAATAAATAAATATTAACAAACAAACATGGAGGTCAGATGAAAGTGGCACATTTTTCAAGCACTGAAAGAAAAGAACTGTTGAGCCAAAAACCGATACTCAGCAAAATAGCCTTCAAGAGTTAAGGGAAAATCAAAACATTCTCAGATGAAGGAAAAGTAAGAGAATCTGTCACCAGCAGACCTATTCTAAAAGGATTCTAAATTCTAAAGGAATTCTCTAAACAGAAAGTAAATAATAAAGGCAGGAATCTTTGAACATCAGGAAGAAAGAACATGGTAAGCAAAACTAAGGGTAAGTAAAATAGACTTTCATTCTCCTCTTGAGTTTTTTTAGATAATCTTTGTGACAGTTGAAACAAAATTTATAACACTGTCTCCTGTGGTTCTAAATGTATATAGTGGAAATATTTAGGTCAATTATATTCGACAATTATATGTCTATGTCTATGTGTGTGTATATATATATATACACACACACACACACACACAAATACACTCAAAAACATTACAGAATTCTAAAAAAAAGTAGTAATCCACCAGAAATGCAAGAAAAAGAAAATAGAAGCAAAAAAGAAAAAACCAGAATAAACAAAAAAATTTTAAATGGCAAACTTAAAACCCTAATATATGAATAACCATATTATGCAAGTGATCTATGTAAAAAATATAAATTGTCTAACATATACTAATTAAATGACAGATTATTAGAATGGATTTTTTTAATGACCCAACTATATGCTGTCCTATAGGAAACTCGCTTTAAATATAGTGATATAGGCACGTTGAAAGTAAAATGATGGAAAAAGATATATCATGAAAACACCATTCATCAAAAGAAAGCTGGAGTGGCTATATTAATATCAGATAAAGTAGATTTTAGAGCAAAGAAAATGTTGCTAAAGACAGAGAAGGACATTATATAACGGGGAAAAAAGGTCAATTTACCACGAATACATAGCAATTCTAAATGTGTATGCACCAAACAACCCAGTTGCAAAATGTGGGAAACAAAAACTGGTAGAACTAAAAGAAGAAATAGATCATAGACTTATGGATACGGGTATAGCTGGGGACATCAACACTCCCTGTCAACTACTGACAGGACAACTAGACAGAAAACCAGCAAGGATATAGAAGAATTCAACAACAGGATCAAATTGACTTTTATAAAACCCCACCCAGCAGTAGCAAAATACACTTCTTTTCAAGTACCCACAGAATGTATACCAAGAAGGACCATATTCTGGGCCATAAAACAAGTCTCAATAAATGTAAAAGGATTCCTGTCATACAAAGTAAATTCTCTGACCTCAGTGGAGTTAAATTAGAAATCAATAACACATTTTGAAATGAAACCAAACCTGCACCTCCTAGCTCTGTGTCTGGGACTTGCTTTGTCCATAGAATTTATCTAGTCCAATCTCCTCGTTATTCAAGTGAGGAAACCGGAGCTCAGGGAGGAGACATGATGTCTTCAGGGTCTCCTCTCAGGTGCTCAATAAATATGCATTGGATCGATTGATTAGTGAAACATAGCAACACAACAGCAACTCTTTCTGGAATAGCTACTCCCACTGGAAGGCACAGACCTGAGCTCACCACGTCTGTAACCCCTTCCGGGGTCTCTCCTCTGGAACCCCAGCACCTTACATCTCCCTTTATCACACACTGTCCTGCTAGAACCCTGACTTCTGGCTGTGCCAGAGCTCCTCCCAGGGCAAGGACCAAGTCTTATTCATGACAGCTGCTTAGCCGATATTTAGTGTATGGATGGATAGATCTTTTCTTGAAGGAATCTTGCCTCCCAGGAGGACAGGTCCTTCCAGTGGATTCTGTACAAGGTGTAGAGCACAGTGGGGTCAGCAGGGGTGCTGTGAGCTCAGGAAGGTCATCCAAGGCTTTGGGATTTCCTGCTGCCCCTTGTGAAGGGCTGTCGTGGCTCTGGAGCTGCTCGATGGGTTGTAGGTCTGTCTTCTTACAAGTCCTGCTTTGGATGCCCCAGCGCACGCCCACCACCTCCCACGCCTCTACTCTGCTTTCATCCTGAGGTGGGCAGAGTAAGAAAACCTGCCTGCATTTTCCCCTCTTGGGATCTGGTTCCAGAGGTTTTTATCTGCATACATTTCTTTTCCCTATGATTTATATCCATATTTAAATCCTGCTTGGGGAAGTCATTATTGAATTCCCTCAGGCTTTTTGTAGAGAGTATATGAGATCCTTGATAAGCTTAATATATTTTTATTAAAAATTAATAAGAAAGCTATATTGTTTGCAACTTTTAAATCATAATTTAATTATTTTATTTAATATATGACCCACAATTCTACAATTACTTAAAAAAAAAAAAAAAGCTGTGATGAGATTGAAATCAGTTCTGGGGACCCGATCTTTCAAAGAACCTATCTTTACTCCTGAGTGAGCCATGCCTGTCATGTGGCAGACAATCTGTGCTTCCATTTCTCGTGTGACATTTAGAGTCAGTACACGGGAGGCAGCAACGCCCCCTTGAAGGCTTCAAATAGGTCCTCTGTGGAAGATTACAGGCAGGCTCTTTTTAAATGCTACCATTAAAAATATAAAATTTAATGGAAAGAGATAAGCTTTTCTCAGCACAGGCTGGCTCTGATTTTATATTTCCTTAATCTGTTTTACATATTGCTGCAGGAAATTAACTCAAAATTGTTCTCTCTGACATGTGCACGTGTGGCAGTTGGGAGGGGCTGAGAGAAGGGAGACACAGAGCTACAGGAAACAATTGTCCTGGTTTGTCAGAGATTTACTGTAACTTTGTCTTGGGGGGAAAAAAAGACCTCCTCATCTTCTTGCTGGGCTGAGGGGCTGTGGCCGCCATGCAGAGGCAGCCTGTGCTGACAGCTACATAGGGTTCCCTTCCCACATCGCTGAGAACTGCTGCCCCAGCTCACCTGCAGGCCCAGGTGACGTCCAAGACAAGGACCAGACGTCCCGCCGGACCAAGTCTGAGTTTTGGCTTCCCGTCCTGTGTACTCAACCTGCCACATTACTCTCACATACACACACACACACACACACACACACAGAACATAGTCATCACCATAGTTTGCACATTACTAAATCCTATTTCTTTCTTTCTCTCCTTTTCTCTTCTACCCCACCCATCACTCAGAGAAAATTACAGTGTTTACTTTAATCCTATTTATACTTGGTTTTACCTTCTAGACAAATGGTATGGATTTTTTCCAGTCTCTTCAGTGTGGTCCTCTGCGCCCAGCTATGCCCATTTCCTCTCTGCTTCTAGCCACCCCTGTGGATAGGATCCTCTAATCTTAGTATCTTAAATCCTACACATACACACCCAGGGGTTGCCCCTGCCCCACTCTTGCTACCGGTGCTGCATTCACCACCAAATAAGAGAACGTAGGTCACAACCAGCAGCTTCTTGACTAGGAAGACCTTCATGGCTCCTCAGGGTGTCTCAGAAGCCACACCTCGGAGACCCTCCAGGCCCTCTCCTTGGTCACTGAAGACCGTCTGCAGGTGGAGGCTGCACAGTGCAGTCATGGAATGAACACTGGGTTCACCCTGGGCTCCCTCTCAGGCCAAACATGAGGAAATTGCACCAGATGGTCTTTATGGCCCTCCCGCAAGGAAGCAGGCTGGGAGGTATGGAAGTGAGGCCTGGGGAAGGCCAGGTGGCTTCCCTTCCTGGCTGTGGCTCTGCTGTTCGTGAAGGGTTGCAGGGCCGGAAGCCTCCTTCTGATGCTCAGGCACCTGCCGTGCTGTGGGATGAGCAGGAA
>NW_006785785.1:1031932-1119283 GCF_000442215.2 Lipotes vexillifer
ATGAACAGGAAGACTCCAGATCAGCCACAATTAACTTTGTCTCTTGAGGAGTAGGCCTTATCCTTTTTTTTTTTTTGCGGTACACGGGCCTCTCACTGCTGTGGCCTCTCCCGTTGCGGAGCACCTGCACCACCAGGGAAGCCCCGTAGGCCTTATTCTTAAAGCTGGAAGGGAGGAGAAAGTGAAACATATGACTGGAAGAAAGGCAGCGAGGAAGGAAGCTGGAGCTATAATACGTCTGAAAACGTGCAGATCGACCTTACCCTTCAGAGTGGTATGAAGATGACTGTCATGTAGCCTCTGAGTCAAGTCCCTGAGAAGCACAGAACATTCTCCAGATGCGGAACCTGGAGAAATAAAACAGGAGGACACAGAGAAGCTGGTCTGGGAGTTCTCCTGAGAAACGAGGCCTGGCCCTCACCCAGCAGAGAGCTGTGAGGGGCCGAGAGGGCGAGAGCCCTCACAGGTGAGGCAGGCCTTTCTCCAGCCGACCTGTCCATGGGGCTTGGAGGAGCGTTATTTCTCTTTCTGCAAAGAGCTTTTCAGGTGATGCTCCTGGCCCATTCACCCTCCTTTGTCAGATCACAAGTACACCTGGTCCTCTGTCGAGTGGAAGGGAAAAGCAGCTTTCGAGTGAGAGGATTTCCCATGAAGGGCTCGAAGCATCTCTCCGGTCTCTTTTTACAATCACGCTCTCATGCAGGCCCCTGCCTGGGACCTTGAGATGTCTAGAACAACAGAGGACCTGGGGGAGTGGGGCGGGAGGGAGACAGGAGACATTTGTTCCCTGAATGGCATCAAACATTTGTTGTTCATCTTCTGCCCAGAGGCACGTCACCGAGCTTGGCTGCCTCCAAGGTGGAGGCTACTCCCAACTCCTCCCCTCGATCTCGTACACCCCTCACCCCGCCCCACTGCACCTCGGGATTTGCTTGCAGATGCTCTGCATCCACAGGGCAGACCCATTCAGGTTACTAAGAACCAAATCCTCACGGCCCTGACTCATCAGAGCCCCCTTCTGGTTTTCCAGCTGGGATGTCACAGGTGATGGGCCTGCCAGTGCAGGATTACAGCCAACTCCACAGACAGAGCTCTTTTCCAGGCTGGGACACCAGAACCTGAGGTGGCGGGCCTTTCCCTTTTTTTCCTCTCACAGTAGCTAAATCTAGACCCTGTCTGTCTGCCTGTTTTCCTTTATCCCAGCTAAAGGGAACTTTTTTTTTTTTGCCGTTCGCGGGCCTCTCACTGTTGTGACCTCTCCCGTTGCGGAGCACAGGCTCTGGACGCGCAGGCTCAGCGGCCATGGCTCACGGGCCCAGCCGCTCCACGAGCATGTGGGATCTTCCCGGACCGGGGCACGAACCCGTGTCCCCTGCATCGGCAGGTGGACTCCCAACCACTGCGCCACCAGGGAAGCCCGGGAACATTTTTAAAGAGGCCAAAAAGCCAGGAACACAGGCCAAAAGCACTCCTAGCCCTGAACACCCAGTAGAATGAAGGGGTGCTCCGCAGCTCTAAAGTCTCTGTGGCTTTAAAGAGGTTCATACCCAAGGATATCCACCTCCAGAGATTTATCTTAAGCAAATATTCAGCAAAGGCAAAAAAGTCCTATGCTAGAAGAGCTACATCATAACAAAAAATTGGTAGTGATCTAAATTTCTAAGAGTAGAATTGTACACAGCCAGTAAAATGGTAATTATGTTGGCTATAAGTCACCACTGAATAATAAATAGTTGTTATTATTTGGTGAGAGCTTACTGTATCAGTCGTTCTCAACCCTGAGGGCACGTTAGAATCTCCTGAGCCCAGGCCTCACCCCCAGAGAACAGGCTTCAGTTGACCATGTGTGGGGTTTGGGCGCTGGTACCTTTGAAAGCCCCCAGTTGATACTACTGTGCAGCCAAGGCTGAGAGCGTGGTACTGAGAGGCAGGTGCTTTTCTGGGTGCCTAACAGCCCCCAAAGTCTCTTTACCTATCTCTCGAGGCACATTCATATTGAAGACTATGGGTCTGGTGCCCCCCCCCCCACGTTGGGGAGCCCCCAGTTTGGGCAGTGCAGGATGGTACTGTTTATCTCTAATTTATTGCAAAACTATTTTTGAGGATATTCTGGCTATTTATTGCTCGATAACAAACCATCCCAAAACTTAGCAGCGTAAAATAACCACCCTTTTATTATGCTCACCGATGATTTGAGTCAGGAATTCAAACGGATCACAAGAGGAATGGCTTTGCCTCTTTTCCATAATGCCTCTTTTCCACAGTGTCAGCTGGGAAGACTGGAATCTGGCTCTCTTCTGGCTGATGGCTGAAATCATCTGGAGACTTCTTTATGCACATTTCTGGTGTCTAGGCTAGGATGACTTTAAAGATGGACTCAGCTAGGACTCTCAACCAGAGCATCTCCACTTGGCTTCCCCATGTGGCTTGGGCCTCCTCACAGCACGGAAGCTCATGGTTCCAGGAGCAGACATACTAGTGAACAAGGCAAAGGTTGCGTGGCCTTTCTGACCTAGCTTTGGAAGTCAGTAGCATTAATTCCAGTAGCTCTATTACTGAAGTGGTCACAAACCCATCCAGATTTCAGAACTATTTCGGAGGCAGAATTGGCAAGATTTAGTGAAGATTGAACATGGGGAGTGAAGGCAGGGACTGTCAAAATGCCAGTGTTCCAATGTCATAGGACATGAAAGGAATACAGAAATTGTATGTCTACATTATATGTATCACAGTGCAGAGAGATGAGAATTAAATGCAGCATGCAAAAATGAAAATTATATTTTAAGGCGATAGCAGCATAGTAGTTCATCTTTACTATTACTTAATCATTTTAGTAACTCTTCTCAAACCTCTTTACCCACACCAAACCTAAGCTCTAATAATCCCTGAAGATTGTTGTTGGACACCAGGCCCAGCATGACTCAAGTAGTAAGTCTGCTTTCCAAGCGCCACATTCCAGAATCACCCTTGTCACTTCATTGCTAGTGTGGAGAACCACCGTGCTGCTCACACTGCAGACTCTGGGCTTCTTCGGGCTCCTGGTGTCATGGGAAAAGACGAGGAGCAGGCAGGAACCTGCCTAATTTGGGGTTCTAATCCGTCTTCTTTCTCTTCCCTTTAGGCTTTTGATATTATGAGAGTGACACATGGCAGGGAGCACAGCCTGATTGAAGATTTGATTCTGCTCTTAGAAGAATGTGATGCCAACATCAGAGCACCCTAAGGGAACCCCCCACAGAGGGAGAGACAGCTTATACCTTTATTGAATGCCTTATTGAGGTCACACACTCTATATTTTGTTTGTTGTGTGAACCTCCCCTATTGGAAATGCTGTTCTGTATTTACTTTGGTAAATAAAGTCAGACATATGGTTTGCACACCACATGAATCTTTAGTTGTAGAGAAGCACGATTATAATAAATATAAAAAATTTGGTTGAAAATGCCATCTGCTAATTGTTTTCTTTGCTTGCTCATTGGTAATGTTTAAGATCTCAGCATTAAAGACAGAAAATCCTATTAAAAGCATAACAGAATAAGTAAGTTGTAACTTTTTCTCCTTAGATAAACGGAGGGATAGTTGGATAAAAATCAATGTTTTCATATTTGCTTCCAAGCAAAAACTTAATGTCCATTTTGGCAAGAAGCAAGATTTTCAGATGTCTTCACTGCTTGTGGTAAGCGACATGTATGTCCATTATTCCCTTCCAAATACATCTGCAACACAAGAAGTTTTACTCTAAATCCTAGAAAGACGTCAAGTTAGGTTTTATTAGAAAAGGACAGGAGGTCTTAATGGAAAAAAAAAACAAACCGTTTTTTTCATATGTCTGTCTCATGGCTCTTTGTATAACTCATTCTGAGCATTTTATAACGCTTTGTGTACGCCATGCTTTTTGGAGGGGAAGTTTCTTCTATAAATCTCTATGTCTAAGGTTCGACCCTGTGATCTACATAGCATGGGGCGCCATTATCCTGCAGGAAGCAGGGTTCTAACATCCCAGCTCAAATCAGGTTTGCTTTCTTTTCTTTTTTCTTACTATTATTCCCCAATTCTATGGCCTGCTTTTCCACTTTCTGCTTTAGACAAATACAGAAACCTTTTCTTTTCCTCTAGCAAATAATAACTTCTTTCATGGCTCCGTGATCCTGTGAGCAGTTTAGTCCCTCAGGCTTAGAGAAGACTCCAGTAGTATAATTGGAGCCCTTGGATTCCTGCAGCTGACAGGATTCTCAGAGAGCTTCCTGTCACCCACACCTTATTTTACAAGCAAGAAAATGAGATACAGGGAGTGATGGCAGAATCCAGAGCAGCAACTCAGGAGCTACCCCCACCACCCCAGAAGGAGTGGCACGTCCTCCGGCCACGTGGCTGCACTGCGGCAGCAGCCACGTCAGAATGACACATGGACGTCTGGTCGAGCCAGAAGGAACCAACCTCATTTTGCAGCAGAGAAAGCTGACGCCTAGAAACTGGAATCCACGTGAACACCTGGTGGTCACTGTGATCACTGAAACGTGCCTGATCTCCCGCATGCTGATGAGTTCTGCAGCCATTTCATCAGCGTGCTTGGCTCGGGCTACTGTCCGTCAAGTATCAGGCACCTCTAAAGCACACAGTATCTCTAACAGCCACAGTAGCCCAACGAGGTAGGTGTTTTGAAGCCCATTTTATAAGTAAGGAAACTGAGGCCTGGAGTTCGGTGCTCTGGGATCTCTCCTGATTTATTGTGACCTTGAGAAAGTGGCTGAATCTCAGTCTTTTTGAGAGACCAGTTCAACAAATACATATTGAATGGTTATTGTGTTTTTAGGAAAAAAGAGATATAAAGACTGAATAAGGTGTGCCCCTCATCCTCAAAATGCACACTGTATGATGATATGGTATTTGTATCAGTTAGCTTTTACTGCATGATAAACTATCCCCAAATAACACTTACTTTGTTCACGATTCTGTATGTCAGCAATTAGGCTGGACAATTGCTTCTGGTTTGGCCCAGGCTCCACATGCCCCTGCCCTTGCAGAGTCCCACTGCACGAGCATGGGTGTGTGGAGAGGAAGAAGTTGTGGCCGTGTATGCAGAGTCCACCAGAGCAGCCTTGCACTCTGTCGGCATTATGGAGCATTTGGTGATTTTAATGAGATCCACAGACCTTGGTTGGCTTGGCTGGTCTCAGCTGGGCACACCCACTGTCTACAGTTGCTGGTGGGTCAGCTGGGGAAACAAGGGTGACTGGGGCCATGTAGCTCATTGGGCCAGCCCAGCCTTGTTGACATTGCAGCAGGCTTCCAGGAACAGTAAGTAGGCAAAGCCCCAAAGTGCAAGCACTTTTCCAATCTGCTTGGATCACATTTACTAATCTCCCGTGGGCCAAAGCCAATCACAGTGCCAGCCCAGAATCAAGGGTGGATAGACTTCTCTCAGTCAGAGGAGCCACAAAGTCTATTACAAGGACATAGATCTTGGGAGAGAAAGACGTTGTAGACATTTATGCAGCCCTTAAGCTATCTTGGTGTTACGGAACATTTAATGAATTTGATGAAACCCACAGACCTTCGTTCTAGAGAAACATATACATATGAGCAAGTTACTTGTTCACATTTGCTTGTAGGAATCAGGGGTTCTTGAACTCTCTACGGCCCATCAATGGATTCCCTGGGGTCCTTCATCTAATGAAAAATAGACTTGCTGCCTTTCAAAAACACTGTGAATTGTCTTGGTTCCTAATTTTTAACTCATTAGGAAAAGAAAAAGGCCATAACAGAAGGTAGAGGTAGTAACTTACATGCCAAATGAGCAGAGTTCACCGACAGAGCCCCATGTTTGCCAATTTTCTGAATGAAAGTTATCAGTCAGTGATGATCCTGGATTAAGAGATTTGCCTTCACGCCTCCTAGAGAAAGCACGATAGGCTTTTAAATCCCTCTCAGCCCACCTCCAGTTTTCTGAGAAAAGCCCCTTCAAAGGAAGGGGCCCAGCCTGCACCAACTTCTAATAGAAAGCAAACATTTAAGCAATGGTAAACATTTAACAAACAACTCTACAGCTAAACAATTTTGGAGAGGGGGAAAGGAGATGGAGAATATAATTTAAAATCCATGTCACCGGTGGCTGACAATTTATTGCTGCCCCAGCCTCCATGACTGCTATTTCATTAATCCATAGTCACTGCAGCGGCAGGCTTTTTTCACATCGGTAACCTGACGCCATTAGTTGCTCCTCTGGGATGAGAACACACTTAAACTGAAAATGAACACGCTGGGCATAATTTATGGCCATGCCATGTGAATGCGAAGAGTGCAGGGGAGGAAGGCTGCCTGGGAAGCCTGTTCACTATGAGAACTCAGGACAGGCTTCCTCTAGCCAAGCAAGAGCGCCGGGCGGATGGGTGAAGACGGCAGCCAACCTCTGATGAAGCCAGACAGCCACAAAGCACAGAGTCCCCTCGTTCAAGCTTCACTGCAGGGATGAGAGAGCAATTTCATACGTGGGAGCCTCCCGCCTCGAGTTACGCCTTGAAAATTCTTTTCTGGCCCAACCAGGAGGTGGTGTTATACTCACTCAGAGTAGCCCACTGGGATTCCACAGGGACATGGTTCTGAGCATTGTCTGTGAAGCAGAACAAAATCCTATCACTGGCAGCAGCTTCAGGAAAACACCAGAGCCCTGCTTTCACCTGAGCTCTGTAAGAGGTCAAGGTGACTGAGAAAGCCCAGCAATACCACCCGCAACGTGGGACACTCCACCTGTTTGAGGTTTGTAAACATCAAAATGCGACTGATTCACAGTCACTATATTCAAAACCAGTCCAAACTATATCAAAACTCAATTCTCTGCTCTTCCTATTTAGCTCAGCTCCATCCTCGTCCTTCTACCCTTCAGCACGGAAACTCGGAGCCACTGACTCTTCCCTTGTCCCTTATCAGAGGAATAAATTCTGTCTATTCATCCTCTGAAATGCTTTTTTAAATTTCAGCCATTTTTATCCTTATCCATTTCCAGGCTCTTTGCAGGCCCCCAGCACCTCTGCAAAGACTTCCTCGCTGACCTCCTTGCTTGCCATCCCTCTGTTCCCTGCCTCCATCTAGCTGCCGGTCATCTCCCCAAAACACCTATTCCGTCATTTCCTCATATAACTCCTCTGCTCAGAAACTTACAGCGGCTCCCCATTGCCACCGCACTCCAAGTCTAATCTTCATATTGGCAGCGATGGTCTAGACTACCAAATCTTACACCTACTGATCCCTATGTGTCCCTGACAACCTAGCTGGACCACGTGCCCCCCCCCCCACTCCGAGCTCCTGAATTATTCCCTCTTCTTCATCACTTCCTTCTTTTGTTCACACTCACTGAACCACCTTTCTTCTCCGTCTATTTAAATTGAATTCATTCTCAAAGGTCTAGCCCAAGCCTCTTCCTTTTTCTTTTTAAAAAAACATTCGGATATGTTATAGTCTATAACCAGAATTCTCCTTTTTTTTTTTTAACACCTTTATTGGAGTATAATTGCTTTACAATGGTGTGTTAGTTTCTGCTTTATAACAAAGTGAATCAGTTATACATATACATATGTCCCCATATCTCTTCCCTCTTGCATCTCCCTCCCTCCCACCCTCCCTGTCCCACCCCTCTAGGTGAACACAAAGCACCGAGCTGATCTCCCTGTGCTATGCGGCTGCTTCCCACTAGCTAGCTATTTAACGTTTGGTAGCGTATATATGTCCATGCCTCTCTCTCACTTTGTCACAGCTCACTTTGTCCCCCTCCCCATATCCTCAAGTCCATTCTCTAGTAGGTCTGTGTATTTATTCCCGTTTTACCCCTAGGTTCTTCATGACCTTTTTTTTTTTTCTTAGATTCCATATATATGTGTTAGCATACAGTATTTGTTTTTCTCTTTCTGACTTACTTCACTCTGTATGACAGACGCTAGGTCCATCCAGCTCACCACAAATATCTCAATTTCGTTTCTTTTTATGGCTAATATTCCACTGTATATATGTGCCACATCTTCTTTGATGCTCAAGTTGTATCAGCCTTGGCTACTGGGATCGTCTTCAAGCTGGATCCTGTGTCCTGTGTTGCTGTGATTTGGGAAACACTTTTTTGCTTTGGGGCGCAGCAAGATATTCCAGGCTCACCTTACACTTTTGCACTCTAGACCTGGAACTAACCATTCTCTAAGGAGCTCTGGTTTCTTTTACTGAGGAACGGTATTTAGAAGCCCTGATCCAGGCACTGTGTTTGCTTATTGCTCCTAGGGAGTCACTGCTCTCTAGGCCTTTTTAAAATCGTGAGCTCACACTGATACCACCAATTAAAATCCAGCATCCTGGGTATTCTTCCTCTTTCTCCTTCCATCTTTGTACTTCTCTCATACACACAAAATAGTTCTGAAATTATGACTACAACCATTACTAACAGCAAACCTACTAAGTGAAATTTAAGATTCTTTTCTAGTGCTTTTTGTTCTTAGGCAAAAAAAGGTTGTATTTTCAGAATACTATGTTTAAAAATTATTTGAATTAAATTTTCCTCTGTGATTATGTAACTTGATATCCAATTAGGTTTGTTTCTTTTTTTATTCAACTTTAGGGTTTGCCCCATTATTAACTTATGCTGGTATATAAATATCAATATAATATATGTTAATATAGATATTTTGCTATTACAAATAATGCCATAATGAAAAACCTTGTACCTATGTTTTTTCATATTGCTAGAGATGTACCTTCAGGATAATTTCCTAAAAGTGGAATTGCTGAGTCAAAGGGTAAATGTATATGTAATTTTATTAGGTACTGTCAAATTTACCTTGAGAGGGGTTATATAATATAATGCCTGTTTCCCCTCAGCCTTGCCAACAGAGTGGATTCTTCTAAGATGATAGGTGAGAAATGGTATCTCAATGCATTTTTCTTGTTAGTGAAGTTGGATGTCTTCAAATATTTAAAGGCCTTTTGCCTGTCTTTTGGGAACTATCCTTACATGTCTTTTGTCAATTTTTCTACCAGATTTTTTAAGGTTTTTTTCCTCTTGATCTTTATATATTAGGGAGATTTTCCCTTTATAATATTTAATCTCTCAGCTTGACATTTGCTTTTTGACTTTGCTTTAATTTTTTGCCCTGAGTTCCTTTGGATAGGATTTTCAAAAACATTCCACAAGAACTCTATTCCATGACAATCCAGCTTCCAGTTATAAAAGCAAGCACTACCAACCTTCCTCGCATAGGTTCTTGACTCTTAAAAATTCATGAGTTGAGTTGATATTTTAAAATTCATTCTTCTACTACCCATTATATGATCTTCTTGTCTTCAGGCAGCACCTTGCCTTGTCAAGGTGCTGACCTGGTGAAATGATTCAGATTTTCATTCCTGAACTGTCCGGGTCCTTAGTGGTTTGGCCTTTGTGGGTTGCGTCAATCTTCATTAAACTAGCTATAGAACTGCTAAGATGCACTTCAGAGAATCCCCTGGGTTCAGACATGGTCCTCCTTCACCCCATTGTATAGCAGCAATTTGATACTGAGATCAGTCAGTTCAACCAGATCAGTAATCTGCTCTTCCCCTGTTGACTCAGAGGCATGAAGAGCCCCAAATGACTACATGACAGTCTCAGTTCCCCTAATAATGGAGCCACTTTTGCATTCCCTGAGGAATCATTCCTCCCTTAGAAAGACATTTAAGCCAGCAGATCCAAAAGTCACAGGAATAGGAAGCAAATATCTGCAAATGCATTATTAACTGTAACTGTGAGAGAAAATTATTTACAACCCCAAATTTGAAAGATAAATGCCAACCTAGTATATTAAAAGTAAATGCAGGGCTTCCCTGGTGGCACAGTGGTTATGAATCCACCTGCCAATGCAGGGGACACAGGTTCGAGCCCTAGTCCAGGAGGATCCCACATGCTGCAGAGCAACTAAGCCCATGCACCACAACTACTGAGCCTGCACTCTAGAACCTGCGAGCCACGACTACTGAAGCCCGCGTGCCTAGAGCCCTGCTCTGCAATAAGAGAAGCCACCACAACAAGAAGCCCATGCACTGCAACGAAGAGTAGCCCCCGCTTGCCACAACTAGAGAAAGCCCATGCACAGCAACAAAGATCCAATGCAGCCAAAAATGAATAAATTAAATAAATATATTTTTTTTAAAAAGTAAGTGTAGAATAAGGACTGTAAGTCTCCCAGATTATATTTCCTATGAATACTTTCTTAGGAAGCTACTGAATGATTTTAATACTCTAATCTTCTTATCTTCTCTCTCTCCCTTTCCTATTTTCTATCTTTTCTATTTTTGTTTTACTTTATGCAAGATTCTCTCCATTTTAAGTCTCAAATTTTTATAGGAATTTTTTCACTCCTGCTAGCATTATTTTTTTAACTTTCAAGAGCTCTTGTTTTATTCTCCAGTGTTCTTTTAAAATACCATCTTGTTCTTGTTTTATGGATTCAGTATCTTATCTCTCTAAGGATAAAAAGATAATGATAGTGGGGAGAAGGTTAATTTATTTTTCTCTGCATAATTTGTTTCTACCAAATTACCTTTTCTTTTTGTTTGTTTTATTCTCTATCATTCATATAATATTTCTTTCTCAAATATCTGGCGACCATTGGCTATCCATTCATAATTTAGAATAAGATTCCATAAAAACTGATTGGACACTTTATGGCTTCTGATTATGGAATGCTGAGTTTTGTGTCACAACTCTCTCATCAAGAACAATGAAAAATGCCAGGGGGAAAACACAAGAATAACGTTTAAAACACTGAAGAGATTAAGAAACACTGAGGAACCTCCAGGCTAATTTTTGGATGAAAGCCTGTTAACAGAGAGGTTAGTGAACTATTAGATATCAGAACCAAAGCTGCTTGCCCATGAAAGGCATTTGTCAGTGCCGCATACTTGGATTTCAGAGGCTGTATGGGGAAAAGGGGACAGAAGTTAAGTCTCATGAAATCCCTAAAGTGGTAAGACTTAAGAGAGATTCTGTTTATACTGAACTGGGACCCCAAAAGGCTAAATACTTATTGTAAGGGGAGACAGGCTGAGGAATGTCTTCACGTTGAAAAGAATAATAAATTAAAAATGAAAGGAAAGGGGAGGCAAAAAGAAGACTCTGTAACTCTAGTGCCTAAAGATTAGTCCTTCTGTGAATTTGCTATCCAAGCAGGCAAAGTCTGGGCTGACCAAGGAGCCTCAGGTTGTGAACTGACTTGGGATGATTCTCAGCTGATAATGTCCCCTAATCTCTGGCAGAAACAAATGAAAAACCTCACTGGAGAAGGGTACATTCATCCTTGGCCTCTGGGAAAGCCCTCAAGTCATTTTTCAAGGTCAGTGACTGACCAGTCAATGGTAATCAGGAACTCAAGAACAAAGGTGACACAAGTATGTACCAGGAAAACAACAAACAGCAGCAACACGCTCACATCCCAAATACAGGAATATCATAGGCGTATTTTAAAACAATTACATTCACTATTTAAATTAATAAGTGATAGATTTTTAAACTACAGAGAATAAGGAATAATAAGAAGTGAAACAGCATATTTGGAAAAGAATCATACAGATTCTAGAGATAAAAAATACAATAACTGAAATGAAAACTGCAGTGGATACCCTTGGTAGCCATTTGGTCGGAGTAGAAGAAAAAATTCGTGGACTGGCAGATAGGTCTGAAGAAATTATTCATAATGCAGCACAGTGAGAGAAAAACATGGAAAATATAGTAAATAAGTGAAAAGGTGAGGAGGAAATAGTAATCAGGTCTACCATACACTCTATCTAATAAGACCCATAAGGATAGAGGAGTAAGAATATGCAGCACATAATGGTTGAAAATTTTCCCAAACTGATAAAAGCATTAATCCACAGATTCAAAGATCCAATGAATTTCAAGCATGATAAATAACAAGAAATTCACAACAGGTACATCATTGTGAATTTAAGAAAAATGAAAAAAGAGAAAATCTTGAAAGCAACCAAAGTAAAAAGGCAGATTACCTTCAAAAGAATGCCAGTTAGAGTCACAGGTGATTTCTCATCAGCACCACTAGAAGTCAGAAAGAATGGAATGCTGTTTTCCATTGATGAAACTGATCAATGAAATTGATGAAAGAAAATAATGGTCACCCTAGGATATTAAACCCTGCAAAGGCATCTTTCAATACTAAGGTGAAATGAAGACATTTAAAACGAAAATCCAAGAGAGCTTATTAAAAGTCCCTTAGTGGAAAAAAATTCCTAAAAGATGTGCATGATGCGGAAGGAAAGTAATCACAGATGGAAGGTCAGAGTTGCAAAAAGAAATGGAAGAGAAGGAAAATGGCTACTATTTGGACAAATACAAGTGAAGTTTATCTTTACAAAAGAGTAATAATAATGTCTACTAGGGTTAAAAAATGAGACATAAACACTAGATAACAATACAAGTATACAAGGAGGGAGTAAATAATGTTGAAATGTTCTAAGGTCCTTGTATGGTCCAAACCATACAGGGGTAAAGATTTTGATTAACTTTATACCTTGATAAATTAATTATGCATATTTTAATTTCTAGGCTACCACCAACAGGACAGAGTTAGAGTGTATAACTTATAAACTCTTAGAAGAGAAAAGGGAATTATTTTAAAAACCACTCAGACATCTCTTATCAAAAGCGTAGGGGAGGGGGAAGTGGGGAGGGAGAAATTTTAAAATAAGAGGGAAATTTTAAGCACAAAATAAGATATTAGATTGAAATCTAAATATGTCAGTATTTACGCTAAATGTAATTTAGTAAACAGAGTAAATACATAGTAAATGTTTCCACTAAAATAATACCAGATTGGATTTCAAAAGTCCAACTATATGCTCTTAAAGAGAGACACCTAAACATAGGGGTACAGAATTTTAAGGTAAAAGGAAAAGGTATGTTATGCACATACTAACTGAAAGAAATCTGGTGTGGCTATTAATAATTAATAAATATAATAGACTGTAAGGCAAAAGGAATTATTAAACACAGAGACATTAATCAAGGTAAAATATTCAATCTACCAGGAAGATACAACAATTCTAAAATTTGTAGACACACAATAATATAGCATTAATATATATAAAGTAGAAATGAACAGAATTATTAATGGAAATAGACATATCAACAATGATAATGATATATTGACTCAAAGATCAAAGAAAAAATTACAATCGAAATACAAACATATTCTAACTGAATGATAACAAAAACTTGTATGATCAGTCATAGATATAGATAGTCATAAATATATACGTTAGAAATGTTCTAAGGTCCTTGTATTGTTCAAAGAGAAAATTAGGCCAATAATAAATGAGCTAAGAACCTATCTCAAGAGCTTAGAAAAAGCTCAGAAAATATACTGAACAAAAGTAGAAGGAAGGAAATGATAAAGATCAGAGCAGAATTTGAGAAAACACAAAGTAAGCACAAAATAGAGTGGATCAGTAACAATAAAAAGTCTATTTTTTGCAAAGACTAATAAACTCACAAACCTCTGGCAAAATTAATGAAGAAAAAAGAGGAGCTACTACAAATATGTAGTATTCAAAATGAAAAGGGAACAGCAATCCAGATGCCTCAGCATTAAATAAGAGAATTTTTAACAACTTTATACCAAATTTATTGAAAAGATATGAAAATGAACAAATTCCTAGAAAAATACAACTTACCAAAGCTGACTCAAAAAAATGTTTAAAAATCTGAAAAATTATATATCCGCTAATGAATAACAATGAACACTTTATACTCTTTCATACTCTTTCTAAAAAGATAATGAAAGCTGAGTTGGTTTCACTAGTGCATTCCACCAAAACATTTAAGGAAGAAAAAAATTCAACTGTTCACAATTTTGTTCCAAGGAAGAGAATAGTAACGAATACTTCCCAACTAATTTACACGTTTTTGCCTTAGTACCAAAATCTGACAGTATAGAAGGGAAAAGCACAAACCAATTTCACTCAAGAATATAGGTGTAAGAATCCTAAACAAATATTAGCAATACTTAATATACTGCTAAGCCAAAGTTAGCACAAATAAAAGGGATAACACATCCAGTAAATCCACTACATTAACACATTAGAGATATGTAATCATGTGAACATCTTAGGATGTACAGAAAAAACATTTGATAAAATTCAACAACTTTTCATGACTAAGATCTCGGCAACTTAATAATAGAAGGAAAATTCTTAAAAGGTGAAGGATATCTACAAAAACATATAACAAGCATCATACTTGACAGTGAACACTGAAGGTGTGCCTTTATTAGTAGATAAATTCTGGAGATCTAATGCACAGTATAGTGAATATAGACAAAAATATTGTATTGTAATTATCAAAATTGCTAAGAGACTAAATCTTAATTGTTCCCATCACAAAAAAAGAAATGATTACTATTTGATGTGATAGAGGTGCTAGCACTACAATGGCATTCATATACAAATATATCAAATCAATATTTTGTATACCTTAAACTTACACAGTTATATGTCAAATATATTTCATTTAAAAAAAGAAATATTCTGTCAAGAAAAATTTTCTCAGCATTGTACAGGAGCTCCTAGCCAGTGTCATAAGGCAAGAAGAAGAAAAAAAAAGATTTAAGAATCATTATTAATCATTATAATCACTATATCATTATAATCATTAAAATTATACAGTAATAATTATATTACATATTACATATTATACTATTATATAATAACGTATAATATATTATACATTATTATATAATTATTGTAATTATATATAATTATAAATATAAATATATTATAAATATATAATTATAAATATACTATATATTATTATATAATATATAATATCTTATATATCTTATTGTTATATAATATATAATTATAATATAATATATTACACAATAATATATAATAAATATAATCATTATGATATAAATATATCATTTATATTTATGTAAATTAATATGTGTATCATATATATAAATATATCACTTATATTTATATAAATGAACGTAAGTGTACCATATATATAAATATATCAGAGACCCCAAAATCCACCATTTCCTAGAGAGACCAGCCAGTCATCTGGAGACAAACTGAGATTAATTATATTGGATATTTTTCATTATGAAGGTAAAATTATTTGTTCTTACTGGAATAGAATATATATATTCCACACAAGTATATATACTATAATCTATATTTATGTAAATTTATATACATATGTGTAAAATATACATGTGTGTGTACTTGTATGATTAGCCTTCCTTCTCCACAATGTCTCTGCCAGAACCACTGTCCATGGACTCATAGAATGTCTTACTTTCCCAGTATCCTACACAACACTGCTTCTGAGAAACTCATTTTACAGCAAAAGAAATATGGTAACATGCTCAAGTCCATGAAATATATCAGTCTTATCATGTACCCTTATCTTCCAGAAGTAACTGAGCTGACAGAATAGTGGATGGTCTAATGAAGTTTCAGTTAAAACACCAATTTAGGAACAAGCCATGTCCTATGGCCATGGTTTGTGCTTTGAATTAGTCATCAGTATGCGATTCTCTTATGGAAGACTTGATGAAAAAACACACTTAAAACTGTAAATTCAAGCCATGAAGTTACAAAAGACTAGCATGTTTAATAAACTCATTAATATATACCAACAAAAAAAGGCAAATAATTCAAATGGCAGAAAATCTAAACAGGCAAAAGAGGAAATCCAAGGGGCTGAAAAAAGCATATGATCTTACACTCAACAACATTAGTAATCAGAGAAATCCAAATTTAACCCACAATAAAACATTACTATGCATTCATCAGACTGGATGTTTTTTAAAAAAATCTGATAGTACAAGTGTTGAGCAGGCCATAGATGACAAAAACTACTATAGTAGGGAATAAAATGTATATAAGCATTTTGATAAGCAATTTCAAATTAACCACTAATGTTAAAGCTATCTCTTCCCAATCTTTTGATTTCAAACTTTTTTTAATCATTCAGATCTCTTATAAACAACATAGCATAGATGGTTTTTGTTTTTTCTTAAAAACTGCTTCTCATAAATGTTTTCATTGGAGCATTTAGTTTGTTTAATATAACTACTGATTTATTTGGGTTTAAATCTACCATTTTACTATGTGCTTTCATTTGTATCAACTGGTCTATATTCCTTTCTTGTCTTCATTTAAATTTTTTATATTTTTTATCCCCTCCATTAGCTAGAAGTTAACACCCTCATACTATTTTGTTTTGAATTTTGTTTTATTTTTTATACAGCAGGTTCTTATTAGTTATCTACTTTATATATATTAGTGTACATATGTCAATCCCAATCCCCCAATTCATCCCACCACCATCACCCCTGCCCCGCCACTTTCCCCCCTTGGTGTCCATATCTTTGTTACCTACATCTGTGTCTCTATTTCTGCCCTGAAAACTGGTTCATCTGTACCATTTTTCTAGGTTCCACATATACGCGTTAATATACGATATGTGTTTTTCTCTTTCTGACTTACTTCCCTCTGTATGACAGTCTCTAGATCCATCCACGTCTCTACAAATGACCCAATTTCTATCCTTTTTATGGCTGAGTAATATTCCATTGTATATATGGACCACTTCTTTATCCATTCGTCTGTTGATGGGCATTTAGGTTGCTTCCATGACCTGGCTATTGTAAGTAGTACAGCAATGTACTCCAAACTTTTGTTTGTTGGAAGATTTTTAATCACAGTTTCAATTTCATTACTTGTGATTGGTCTGTTCCTATTTTCTACTTCTTCCTGGTTCAGTCTTGGAAGGTTATACCTTTCTAAGAATTTGTCCATTTCTTCCAGGTTGTCCATTTTATTGGCATAGAGTTGCTTGTAGTGGTCTCTCATGATGCTTTGTATTTCTGCGGTGTCCGTTGCAACTTCTCCTTTTTCAATTCAAATTTTATTGATTAGAGTCCTCTCCCTCCTTTTCTGGATGAGTCTAGCTAAAGTTTTCTCAATTTTGTTTATCTTCTCAGAGAACCACCTTTTCGTTTTATTGATCTTTGCCTTTGTTTCCTTCATTTCTTTTTCATTTATTTCTGCTCTGATCTTTATGATTTCTTTCCTTCTACTAACTTTGGGTTTTGTTTGTTCTTCTTTCTGTAGTTCCTTTAGATGTAAGGTTAGATTGCTTATTTGAGATTTTTCTTGCTTTTTGAGGTAGGATTGTATTGCTATAAACTTCCCTCTTAGAACTGCCTTTACTGCATCCCATAGGTTTTGGATTGTCATTGTCATTTGTCCCTAGGTATTTTTTGATTTCCTCTTTGATTTCTTCAGTGATCTCTTGGTTATTCAGTAGTGTACTGTTTAGCCTCATGTGCTTGTGTTTTTTACGTTTTTTTCCCTGTAATTGATTTCTAATCTCAGAGCGTTGTGGTCAGAAAAGATGCTTGATATGATTTCAATTTTCTTAAATTTACTGAGGCTTGATTTGTGACCCAAGATGTGATCTATCCTGGAGAATGTTTCGTGCACACTTGAGAAGGAAGTGTAATCTGCTGGTTTTGGATGGAATGTCCTATAAATATCAGTTAAATCTATCTGGTCTATTGTGTCCTTTAAAGCTTGTGTTTCCTTATTAATTTTCTGTTTGGATGATCTGTCCATTGGTGTAAGTGAGGTGTTAAAGTTCCCCACTATTACTGTGTTACTGTCAATCTCCTCTTTTAGAGCTATTAGCAGTTGCCTTATGTATTAAGATGCTCCTATGTTGGGTGCATATATATTTATAATTGTTGTATCTTCTTTTTGGATTGATCCCTTGATCACTGTGTAGTGTCCTTCTTCATCTCTTATAACATTCTTTATTTTAAAGTCTATTTTATCTGATATGAGTATTGCTACTCCAGCTTTGTTTTGATTTCCATTTGCATGGAATATCTTTTTCCATCCCCTCACTTTCAGTCTGTATGTGTCCCTAGGTCTGAAGTGGGTCTCCTGTAGACAGCTATGTATGGGTCTTGTCTTTGTATCCATTCAGCAAGCCTGTGTCTTTTGGTTGGAGCATTTAATCCATTCACATTTAAGGTAATTATCAATATGTACGTTCCTATGACCATTTTCTTAATTGTTTTTTGGGTTTGTTTTTGTAGGTCCTTTTCTTCTCTTGTGTTTCCCACTTAGAGAAGTTCCTTTAGCATTTGTCATAGAGCTGCTTTGGTGGTGCTGAATCCTCTTAGCTTTTGCTTCTCTGTAAAGCTTTTGATTTCTCCATTGAATCTGAATGAGATCCTTGCTGGGTAGAGTAATCTTGGTTGTAGATTCTTCCCATTCATCACTTTAAAAATATTGTGCCACTCCCTTCTGGCTTGTAGAGTTTCTGCTGAGAAGTCAGCTGTTAACCTTTTGGGAGTTCCTTTGTATGTTATTTGTTGTTTATTCCTTGTTGCTTTCAATAATTTTTCTTTGTCTTTAATATTTGTCAATTTGATATCTATGTGTCTTGGCATGTTTCTCCTTCAGGTTACCCTGCCTGGGAGTCTCTGCATTTCCTGGACTTGGGTGGCTATTTCCTTTCCCATGTTAGGAAAGTTTTTGACTATAATCTCCTCAAACATTTTCTCTGGTCTTTTCTCTCTCTCTTCTCCTTTTGGGACCCCTATAATGCAAATGTCGGTGTGTTTATTGTTGTCCCAGAGGTCTCTTAGGCTGTCTTCATTTCTTTTCATTCTTTTTTCTTTATTCTGTTCTGCACCAGTGAATTCCACCATTCTGTCTTCCAGGTCACTTATTTGTTCTTCTGCCTCAGTTATTCTGCTATTGATTCCTTCTAGTGTATTTTTCACTTCAGTTATTGAATTGTTCATCTCTGTGTGTTTGTTCTTTAATTCTTCTAGGTCTTTGTTAAACATTTCTTGCATGTTCTCGATCTTTGCCTCCATTCTGTTTCTGAGGTCCTGGATCATCTTCACTCTCATTATTCTGAATTCTTTTTCTGGAAGGTTGCCTATCTCCACTTCATTAGTTGTTTTTCTGGGGTTTTATCTTGTTCCTTCATCTGGTACAATGTCCTCTGCCTTTTCATTTTGTCTATCTTTCTCTGAATGTGGTTTTCTTTCCACAGGCTGCAGAATTGTCACTTTTCTTGCTTCTGCTGCCTACCCTCTCCCTCAAACTATTTTTTAGTTATTACTTAAAAATTACAAAATGTGTCCTTGACTTACCAATGTCTAATATTTCCTAGTACTTTTACTTGCCTCCTAAACAATGCAGTAATCTTAGCATTTATGTTCATTTAATTTCTCCTGATTTGCATGCTAGCTTTTTTTTTTTTTGCTGTACGCAGGCCTCTCACTGTTGTGGCCTCTCCCAAAGGCTCCGGATGCACAGGCTCAGTGGCCATGGCTCACGGGCCCAGCCGCTCCACGGCATGTGGGATCTTCCCGGACTGAGGAACGGACCCGTGTCCCCTGCATCGGCAGGCAGACTCTCAACCACTGCGCCACCAGGGAAGCCCTGCATGCTATCTTTGTTGTGTACTTGTATTATTTAAATACTTTAAATCCCATGAGATTGTTGTTTTATAGCATCAATGTTCACTTAGATTTTCCACATGTTTACCCTATTTCTTGCTCATTTCTCTCTGCATTTCTGAACTTCCATCTGGGGTCACATTCCTGCAAAAAATTCCCTTTAGTATTTTCTTAATGGTGGATCTGCTGATAATGAATTCTCTCAGTTCTTGTTTGTTTGAAAATGGCTTCATTTCACCTTCAGTTTTGAAGTATATTTTCATTGGAATTCTAGGTGGCAGATACTTTCATTCAGCACTTGAGTATTTTATTCTATTGTCTTCAATTTCCATAGTTTCTGTTGAGAAGTCATATATTATTCTGTTGCTGCTTCTTTGATGTTTTCTTTCTCCATACAGCTCTTTGTTTTCCCTTTTTAGCAGTGTTACTGTGACGTGTCCAATTTGGGATTTCTTTTCATTTACCCTAATTGGAGTTTGTAGGTCTCCTTGAACCAGTGGTGGTTTGATGTCTTTCGTCTGTTACAGAAAAGTCTCAGCAAATATCTGTTCAACTACTGCTTCTGACTCATTATCTTGCTTCTTCAGAGACACCAATTCCATATATGTTAGACCTTCTTTCTGTGTCCCCCTTGTCTCTTACCTGCTCTTGTATTTTCCGTTCTTTTGACTAGGTCACTTCATCCTGAATATTTTCATTTAATTTCTTTCCAGTTTATTAGTTCTTTCTGAGTCTAGTCTGCTATTAAACCTAACTACTTAGTTCTTACTTTCCGCTACTTTATTTTTTAGTTACAGAAGTTCTGTTTTCGAATAGCCAGTTTCTGTACAAATTCTTAATTTTGTTTTTCTTCTTTTTGAATATATTAAGCTCATTTATTTTAAAGTCTGTATCTGATGATGCCATTATCTGGGCCTCCATGTAACTGGCTGTTTGAAGTATATGTTGTTTCTTTTGGTTTTCCTTCAAGTTGTTTTTATCTTTGTATGCCTGATTATATTTTAATTGAGTGTTAACATTGTTATAAAAAGTTATAGAAGACATAGGAAAATGTTATCTTGGCTATGAAAAGTAGCAATCTTAGATAACTCTAGTCTATTTTCAAGAATTGAGTTGATTTTTGCTGAGTTTCAGTCTACCCCAGTTCTCCCTTACTCCTAGGGTATAGCCCTTTGGGGGTCACAACCCAAAGTAGAGGGGATTATCAGGTCCCTGTTGTTGAGCCCTAGACCCAGTTTTTGTCCCATATTCCCATGAAGCTGTCCAAAGTGCTGCTCAGCTTTTCAGCTTCTCACAGTCACTTTTGATATCAGTGTAGTGGGAAGAGTTGAAGCCAAAGTATAAAATACCTTGAAAAATGGGATAAAAAATATTGACTTGATCTCCACCCAAGGGGATTTTGCTTCATTAAAAGTACTCTTGCATTTGTAAAAAGATCATTATCATACTGTATCTGGTCCCTCCAACTGATCAAATAAATCATTGGAATTTTTTTATAGTAGAATCACTTAAGAGTGCCTGTATGCTATGGCTTATAAGTTCTCATACTGTCAGGGTAATTTTGGCTCTGATCTCTGCTGCAGAACGCATGGGGGAATGTTGCTGCCTGTGCCTTGTACTGGGGTGAGAGTTGGGGGGAAGATATATGTGAGAATGAAGGCAACGTATTCAAGGGCACTTATGCAGGCCATCCCACTCGGCTTGGCTAAATTCAGAATCAACAGAGTCACCATGAAAAGAAGGAACAACAAAAGTACCTGCGGTAGAATAAGGCTGCAAAGGACTGATTTGGCTGAAGTTTCCAAAAGAGCCTCTGGGATAGTCAAAGGCACTAGAGCTGGCCTTCTCTGGAGCCAGAGCCATCAGGTAAAGGTGAGCAAGTCACCACTGCACACGATGCTAGGGACAGAGACAGACACCCCCCCTTCTCTCCAACTCTATGGTTCTGCCTGCTTCTCCCCAGGGTCTCCTGGTCTTGAGCTGTCTTACCTATAACACAGTTACAAGGAGGCTATCTGAATGCCTAGGTTTTTCCAGGGCAGATTCCACACATTAATTTTTTGTCCACATAAACAACTCTAATATTTTGACAACCAAATTACCACTTTAAAAAAGAAATTATAGTAAAATATATATACCAAGCAATTCACCATTTTAACTATTTTTAAATGTAAAGTTCCAGGACATTGAGTACATTCTAATTGTGCAACCAATCTCAAGAACTCTTTTCATCTGCAAAAATGAAATTCTATACCCATTAAACAATAACTCTTCATTCCTCCCTCCCTGCAGCCTCCTGAAAACACCATTTTACTTTCTGTCTCCATGAATTTGACCATTCTAGGTATAAATAGAATCATACAATATCTGTCCTTTTGTTTCTGGTTTATTTCACTTAGCACATATTCAAGGTTCATCCGTGTTGTAGCATGTATCAGAATTTAGTTCCTTTTTAAGCCAAAAAAAATGCCAGCGTGTGTGTGTGTGTGTGTTGCATATATATCACATTTTGTTTTTCAGTCAATGGACATTTGTGTTGTTTCAACCTTTTGGCTATTGTGAATAATGCTGCTATGATAATAATGCTGCTATGCTGCTAATGCTGTTCATAATGGCTGTATGAACATACAGATGTCTTTTCAAGTACTTCCTTTCAATTCTTTTGTGTACATACCCAGAAGTGGAATTACATATGATAATCCTATGTTTAATTTTTTGAGGAATTGCTGTACTGTTTTTCACAGTAGCTGCACCATTTTACATTCCTCTCTGCAATGCACAAGGGTTCCAACTTCTTCATATTCTTGCTAACACTTGTTGTTTCCTTCCTTCCTTCCTTTCCTCCCTTCCTTCCTAATACTAAGCCATTCTAATGGGTGAGAAGTGGTATCTCATTGTGCTTTTGATTTGCATTTCCCTAGTGATTAGCCAAACTGCCTTTTGTTTGGCCAGATTTGACATTTAAACAGCCTTTATATGTACAATCAGAATAAAAATCCTTTACTAAACCACATGTGTATTTTTGGTTAAAAAGAAGGTAAGGGCCATGAAAATCAACCAGAGGGTTTGCTGGGCTGACCTGTCTGTGTGCTGAGCCTTGAGATATTTATTGGAGAAGGCTCTTCTCTGAGACCCTGTAGGCCCAGCTCAAGGCATGTGGGTGGAGCACCCTCCTCTTCACCCCTTAACATCTCAGATACAGCAACATTCACTTTACATACAATGAATGGCTAGGGCCTTTTTACTGTTGGAGACAATTTGACATTAATTTCCATGAGGTGCCATCTTTCAGTTCAATGTGTTTCATGGGTCATATGATCTTCGATTACTAAGGTGACACTTAGGACAATTTTACAGCAAATTGAGTCCCAAATTACAGCCCCTGAAGGAGTCCACATTAACAATGGTCTGTAAGATCCCAGCAGGGGGCCTGAGCCAGGTTATACTGCAATCAAATGTGGTCACTAATATAACATTTCAGTAGGAACAAGAGGAATGTATTGTTAAGACACGTGTGCTGATCTTCTCTTTTCAGAAAAGGAGGGCTCAAATCACCACAGACACCCCTAGATTATGGAATAATAAAGACAGAATTATTTTTGCATGAATTGGGATTTCCCTGTAGCTGAGTTAAGAAGCATGACCCACTATAAGTGAATTGGAATTACTCACCCTTCTTTTTCTTTTCTTCTCTTCTCTTCTCTCTCTGTTGCATCAACCACTCTGATTGTTTCAGTTCTACTGCAGGCATTCTACTCCTCACATTTAATAGACCAGTGCCTCTAGAATAACAGAGTGTGAGAAAGTCTGAGTGGGTAATTACTAAGCAAAACCTGTAAAAATAACAAGCATCACCCATAGACTAATTTCTGAGATATTTCATGATTTGAACACCCCTGTACATAGCAATGTGCTGAGTTTTGCAAAATGCTAGTAAGACAGACAGGCTTCCTACCTTTTGAGAATCTCCTATAGAAACCACATATTGATGTTGATGTTCATATGGCTGCACATGCATTTACAATCACAAATGTGAAACAAAAACAGGAATTAGATATGAAAATTGATTGTGCCCCTACTGATTGTGCAACATTCCTCTATAATTTAGGTAGCATTTTAATACATTAAATATTGGGCTATTACTGGATTTTTATGAGTTTTGGGGGAACACGGACTCATCACATTTCAAGCACATGTGAAAACCATGCTCTGGGAGCTCACTCTATGGTTTTATACTTCCTCTGTATAGAATATGCATTTCTAACTACTATAAAAGGTTAAATATTATCTAGTTCTTTGCTGTTCTGGTTTTCTTAAAACACTTCAGATTAACTGCTATGTGATTACTGAACCCACTTACCCAGTGAAAACATATCTATTCTGTGCAAGGCCCTGTGCTGGGTACTGGGAAACAGACACTGCAGAGCCCATCGGAGCTCACTGTCCAGTGGTGAAGACACAGGGCAGGCAAAACAATAATGTGTGATTTTCAGTCACTAAGCACCCATCTCCTGGGCGCTGAAGACAT
Organism: Lipotes vexillifer; assembly: GCF_000442215.2. NCBI lineage: Eukaryota > Metazoa > Chordata > Mammalia > Artiodactyla > Lipotidae > Lipotes > Lipotes vexillifer. The sequence goes on from NW_006785785.1 coordinate 1,055,975, forward strand.
GGAATGAGCCTTCTAGAGACTCTTCATTGCCAATCCCCAGAAAATAGAGGGTATTTGACTCTCAGGAGAGAGGAGTTAGGACAGTGAAGAACTTAACTATTATGAGCTGAATTCTGTCTCCCCCTCAAATTCATGTGTTGAAATCCTAAGCCCCAGTACCTCAAAATATGACTGTATTTGGACACTGGGCCTTTACAGAGGTGGCTGAGTTAAAATGAGGCGATTAGGATGGGCCCTAATATAATCTGACTGGTGTCCTTAAAAGTAGAGGAAATTTGGACATACAAGGAAATACCAGAGGGATGTGTGCAGAGAAAAGGTGATGTGAAGAGACAGCAAGAGGGTGGGCATCTACAAGCCAAGGGGAGAGGCCCTTGGAGGGAACAAACCCTGCCAGCACTTTGATCTTAGACTTCAGTCTCCAGAACACTAAGAAGATACATTTCTGTTGTTTAAGCCTGTGGTATTTTATTATTACAGCCCTAGTAAACTAATATATTAACCATTATTTCTATTGGGATTTTTTTAACATCTTTATTGGAGTATAATTGCTTTACAATGGTGTGTTAGTTTCTATTTTACAACAAAGTGAATCAGTTATACATACACATATGTCTCCATATCTCTTCCCTCTTGCGTCTCCCTCCCTCCCTCCCTCTCACCCTCCCTATCCCACCCCTCTAGGTGGTCACAAAACACCTAGCTGATCTCCCTGTGCTATGTGGCTGCTTCCCACTAGCTATCTATTTTACGTATGGTAATGTATATATGTCCATGCCACTCTCTCACTTTGTCCCAGGTTACCCTTCCCCACCCTGGTATCCTCAAGTCTATTCTCTAGTAGGTCTGTGTCTTTATTCCCGTCTTGTCCCTAGGTTCTTAATGACCTTTTTTTTTTTTTTTTTACATTCCATATATATGTGTTAGCATACGGTATTTATTTTTCTCTGTCTGACTTACTTCACTCTATATGACAGACTCTTTGTCCATCCATCTCACTACAAATATCTCAATTTCGTTTCTTTTTATGGATGAGTAATATTCCACTGTATATATCTGCCACATCTTCTTTATCCACTCATCTGTTGATGGACACTTAGGTTGCTTCCATGTCCTGGCTATTGTAAATAGAGCTGCAATGAACATTTTGGTACATGACACTTTTTGAATTATGGTTTTCTCATGGTATATACCCAGTAGTGGGATTGCTGGGTCATATAGTAGTCCCATTTTTAGTTGTTTAAGGACCCTCCATATTGTTTTCCATAGTGACTGTATCAATTTACATTCCCACCAACAGTACAAGAGGGTTCCCGTTTCTCCACACCCTCTCTAGCATTTATTGTTTGTAGATTTTTGGATGATGGCCATTCTGACCAGTGTGAGATGATATCACATTGTACTATTGATTTGCACTTTTCTAATGATTAATGATGTTGAACATTCTTTCACGTGTTTGTTGGCAATCTGTATGTCTTCTTTAGAGAAATGTCTATTTAGCTGTTCTGCCCATTTTTGGATTGGGTTGTTTTTTTGATATTGAACTGCATAAGCTGCTTGTAATTTTTCAGATTAATCCTTTGTCAGTTCCTTCATTTGCAAATATTTTCTCCCGTTCTGAGGGCTGTCGTTCGGTCTTGTTTACGGTTTCCTTTGCTGTGCAAAAGCTTTTAAGTTTCATTAGGTCTCATTTGATTATTTTTGTTTTTATTTCCATTTCTCTAGGAGGTGGGTCAAAAAGGATCTTGCGGGGCTTCCCTGGTGGTGCAGTGGTTGAGAGTCCATCCCCCCTGCAGGGGACGAGGGTTCGTGCCCCAGTCCGGGAAGATCTCACATGCCGCGGAGCAGCTGGGCCCGTGAGCCATGGCCGCTGAGCGTGCGTGTTCGGAGCCTGTGCTCTGCAATGGGAGAGGCCACAGCAGTGAGAGGCCCACGTACCGCAAAAATAAAAAAGGATCTTGCCGTGATTTATGTCATCGAGTGTTCTGCCTATGTTTTCCTCTAAGAGTTTGATAGTGTCTGGCCTTACATTTAGGTCTTTAATCCATTTTGAGTTTATTTTTGTGTATGGTGTTAGGGAGTGTTCTAATTTCATTCTTTTAAATATAGGTGTCCAGTTTTCCCAGAACCACTTACTGCAGAGGCTGTCTTTTCTCCACTGTATATTCTTGCCTCCTTTATCAAAGGTAAGGTGACCATATGTGTGTGGGTTTACCTCTGTCTGGGCTTTCTATCCTGTTCCATTGATCTATATTCCTGTTTTTGTGCCAGTACCATACTGTCTTGATGACTGCAGCTTTGTAGTATAGTCTGAAGTCAGGGAGCCTGATTCCTCCAACTCCGTTTTTCTTTCTTAAGATTGCTTTAGCTATTCAGGGTCTTTTGTGTTTCCATACAGATTATGAAATTTTTTGTTCTAGTTTTGTGAAAAATGCCAGTGGTAGTTTGACAGGGATTGCATTGAATCTGTAGATTGCTTTGGGGAGTATAGTCATTTTCACAATGTTGATTCTTCCAATCCAAGAACATGGTATATCTCCCCATCTGTTTGCATCATCTTTAATTTCTTTCATCAGTGTCTTATAATTTTCTGCATACAGGTCTTTTGTCTCCTTAGGTAGGTCTATTCCTAGGTATTTTATTCTTTTTGTTGCAATGGTAAATTGGAGTGTTTTCTTAATTTCACTTTCAGATTTTTCATCATTAGTGTATAGGAATGCAAGAGATTTCTGTCCGTTAATTTTGTATCCTGCTACTTTACCAAGTTCATTGATTAGCCCTAGTAGTTTTCTGGTAGCATCATCAGGATTCTCTATGCATAGTATCATGTCATCTGCAAAGAGTGACAGCTTTACTTCTTCTTTTCCGATTTGTATTCCTTTTACTTCTTTTTCTTCTCTGACTGCTGTGGCTAAAACTTCCAAAACTATGTTGAATAACAGTGGTGAGAGTGGGCATCCTTGTCTTCTTCCTGATCTTAGCGCAAATGGCTACAGTTTTTCACCATGGAGGACAATGTTGGCTGTGGGTTTGTCATATATGGCCTTTATTATATTGAGGAAACTTCCCTCTATGCCTACTTTCTGGAGGGTTTTTGTCATAAATAGGTGTTGGATTTTGTTGAAAGCTTTCTCTGCATCTATTGAAATGGTCATATGGTTTTTCTCCTTCAATTTGTTAATATGGTGTATCACATTGATTGATTTGTGTATACTGAAGAATACTTGCATTCCTGGGATAAACCCCACTTGATTATGGTGTATGATCCTTTTAATATGCTGTTGGATTCTGTTTTGTAGTATTTTGTTAAGGATTTTTGCATCTATGTTCATCAGTGATATTGGCCTGTAGTTTTCTTTCTTTGTGACATCTTTGGTTTTAGTATCAGGGTGATGGTGGCCTCGTAGAAAGTTTGGGAGTGTTCCTCCCTCTGCTATATTTTGGAGGAGTTTAAGAAGGATAGGTGTTAGCTCTTCTCTAAATGTTTGATAGAATTCGCCTGTGAAACCATCTGGTCCTGGGCTTTTGTTTGTTAGAAGATTTTTAATCAGTTTCAATTTCATTGCTTGTGATTGGTCTGTTCATATTTTCAATTTCTTCCTGGTTCAGTCTCAGAAGGTTGTGCATTTCTGAGAGTTTGTCCATTTCTTCCAGGTTGTACATTTTATCGGCACAGAGTTGCTTGTAGTAATCTCTCATGACCCTTTGTATTTCTGCAGTGTCAGTTGTTACTTCTCCCTTTTCATTTCTAATTCTATTGCTTTGAGTCTTCTCCCTTTTTTTCTTGATGAGTCTAGCTAATGTTTCATCAATTTTTTTTGTCTTCTCAAAGAACCAGCTTTTAGTTTCTTGATCTTTGCTATCGTTTCCTTCATTTCTTTTTCATTCCTTTCTGATCTGATCTTTATGATTTCTTTCCTTCTGCTAACTTTGGGGTATTTTTGTTCTTCTTTCTCTGATTGCTTTGGGTGTAAGGTTAGGTTGTTCATTTGAGATGTTTCTTGTCTCTTAAGGTAGGATTGTATTGCTATAAACTTCCCTCTTAGAACTGCTTTTGCTGCATCCCATAGGTTTTGGGTCATCGTTTTTTCATTGTAATTTGTTTCTAGGTATTTATTGATTTCCTCTTTGATCTCTTCAGTGATCTCTTGGTTATTAAGTAGTGTATTGTTTAGCCTCCATGTGTTTGCATTTTTTACAGATATTTTCCTGCAATTGTTATCTAGTCTCATAAAATTATGGTCGGAAAAGATACTTGATACAATTTCAATTTTCTTAAATTTACCAAGGCTTGATTTGTGACCCAAGATATGATCTATCCTGGAGAATGTTCTATGAGCACTGGAGAAAAATGTGTATTCTGTTGTTTTTGGATGGAATGTCCTGTAAATATCAATTAAGTCCATCTTGTTTAATGTATCATTTAAAGCTTGTGGTTCCTTTTTTATTTTCATTTTGGATGATCTGTGCATTGGTGAAAGTGGGGTGTTAAAGTCCGCTACTATGATTGTGTTACTGTCGATTTCCCCTTTTATGGTTGTTAGTATTTGCCTTACGTACTGAGGTGTTCAAATGTTGGGTGCATAAATATTTACAATTGTTATATCTTCTTCTTGGATTGATCCCTTGATCATTATGTAGTGTCCTTCTTTGTCTCTTGTAATAGTCTTTATTTTAAAGTCTGTTTTGTCTGATATGACAATTGCTACTCCAGCTTTCTTTTGATTTTCATTTGCATGGAATAACTTTTTCCATCCCCTCACTTTCAGTCTGTATGTGTCCCTAGGTCTGAAGTGGGTCTCTCGTAGACAGCATATATACAGGTCTTGTTTCTGTATCCATTCAGCCAGTCTGTGTCTTTTGGTGGGAGCATTTAATCCATTTACATTTAAGGTAATTATCGATATGTATGTTCCTATTATCATTTTCTTAATTGTTTTGGGTTTGTTATTGTAGGTCTTTCCCTTCTCTTGTGTTTCCTGCCTAGAGAAGTTCCTTTAGCATTTTTTGTTAAGCTGGTTTGGTGGTGCTGAATTCTCTTAGCTTTTGCTTGTTTGTAACGGTTTTAATTTCTCCATCAAATCTGAATGAGATCCTTGCTGGTTAGAGTAATCTTGGTTGTAGGTTTTCCTCCTTCATCACTTTAAATGTGTCCTGCCACTCCCTTCTGGCTTGCAGAGTTTCTGCTGAAAGATCAGCTGTTAACCTTATAGGGATTCCCTTGTGTGTTATTTGTTGTTTTTTCCTTGCTGCTTTTAATATTATTTCTTTGTATTTAATTTTTGATAGTTTGATTAATTTGTGTCTTGGCATGTTTCTCCTTGGATTTATCCTGTATGGGACTCTCTGCACTTTCTGGACTTGATTAACTATTTCCTTTTCCATATTAGGGAAGTTTTTAACCATAATCTCTTCAAATATTTTCTCAGTCCCTTTCTTTTTCTCTTCTCCTTCTGGGACCCCTATCATTCAAATGTTGGTGTGTTTAATGTTGTCCCAGTGGTCTCTGAGACTGTCCTCAATTCTTTTCATTCTTTTTTCTTTATTCTGCTCTGCAGTAGTTATTTCCACTATTTTATCTTCCAGGTCACTTATCCATTCTTCTGCCTCAGTTATTCTGCTATTGATTCCTTCTAGAGAATTTTTAATTTCATTAGTTGTGTTCTTCATCATTGTTTGTTTGCTCTTTAGTTCTTCTAGATCCTTGTTAAACATTTCTTGTATTTTCTCCATTCTGTTTCCAAGATTTTGGATCACCTTTACGATCATTATTCTGAATTCTTTTTCAGGTAGACTGCCTATTTCCTCTTCATTTGTTAGGTCTGGTGGGTTTTTGCCTTGCTCCTTCATCTGCTGTGTGTTTCTCTGCCTTCTCATTTTGCTTAACTTACTGTGTTTGGGGTCACCTTTTCACAGGTTGCAGGTTCATTGTTCCCATTGTTTTTGGTGTCTGTCCCCAGTGGCCAAGGTTGGTTCAGTGGGTTGTGTAGGCTTCCTGGTGGAGGGGACTAGTGCCTGTATTCCAGTGGATGAGGCTGGATCTTGTCTTTCTGGTGGGCAGGTCCACGGCTGGTGGTGTGTTTTGGGGTGTCTGTGGCCTTACTATGATTTTAGGCAGTCTCTCTGCTAATGGAGGGGGTTGTGTTACTGTCTTGCTAGCTGTTTGGCACAGGTTGTCCTGCACTGTAGCTTGCTGGTCGTTGAGTGGAGTTGGGTGTTGGCGTTGAGATGGAGATCTCTGGGAGATTTTCGCCGTTTGATATTATGTGGAGCTGGGAGCTCTCTTGTGGACCAGTGTCCTGAACTTGGCTCTCCCACCTCAGAGGCACAGACCTGACCCCTGGCTGGAGCATCAAGAGCCTGTCATCCCCACAGCTAAGAACAGAAGGGAGAAGAAAGAAAGAAAGAAAGAAAGAAGGAAGGAAGGAAGGAAGGAAGGAAGGAAGGAAGGAAGGAAGAAAGAAGGAGAGGAAGGAAGGAAGGAAGGAAGAAAGAAAGAAAGAAAGAAAAAAGAAAGAAAGAAAGAAGAAAGAAAGAAAGAAAGAAAGAAGAAAGAAAGAAAGAAAGAAAGAAGATAAACTTATTAAAAGAAAAAAATTCTTTAAAAAAATTTTTAAAAAACGGATGGAATGCTAGGATAAATGGTAAAAGTAAAGCTATACAGACAAAACCACACAGAGAAGCATACACATACACACTCACAAAAAGAGAAAAAGGGAAAAAAAAATATATATATATATATCGTTGCTCCCACAGTCCACCTCCTCAATTTAGGATGATCTGCTGTCTATTCAGGTATTCCACAGATGCAGGGTACATCAAGTTGATTGCGGAGAGTTAATCTGCTGCTCCTGAGGCTGCTGGGAGAAATTTCCCTTTCTCTTCTTTGTTCACAGAGCTCCTGGGGTTCAGCTTTGGATTTGGACCCACCTCTGCGTGTAGGTTGCCTGAGGGTGTCTTCTTCACTCAGACAGGACAGGGTTAAAGGAGAAGCTGATTTGGGGGCTCTGGCTCACTAAGGCCGGGGGGGAGGGAGGGACACAGAGTGCAGGGCAAGCCTGCGGTGGCAGAGGCCAACGAGTCGTTGCAACAGCCTCAGGCGCCCTGTGTGTTCTCCAGGGGAAGTTGTCCCTGGATCACGGGACCCTGGCAGTGGCGGGCTGCACAGGCCCCCAGAAGGGGGGCGTGGATAGTGACCTGTGCTCGCACACAGGCTCCTTGGTGGCGGCAGCAGCAGCCTTAGCGTCTCTTGCCAGTCTCTGGTGTCCGCGCTGTTAGCCGCGGCTCGCGCCCGTCTCTGGAGCTCCTTTAAGCAGCGCTCTTAATCCCCTCTCCTCGTGGACCAGGAAACAAAGAGTGACAAAAAAGTCTCTTGTCTCTTCAGCGGGTCCAGATCTTTTCCCGGACTCCCTCCCGTCTAGCTGTGGTGCACTAGCCCCTCCTGGCTGTGTTCATGCAGCCAACCCCAGTCCTCTCCGTGGGATTCGACCTCTGAAGACTGAGCCTCAGCTCCCAGCCCCGCCCACCTCGGCGGGTGAGCAGACAAGCCTCTCGGGCTGGTGAGTGCCGGTCGGCGCCGATCCTCTGTGCGGGAATCTCCCCGCTTTGCCCTCCGCACCCCCGTTGCTGCGCTCTCCTCCACGGCTCCAAAGCTCCCCGCCTCCGCCACCCGCAGTCTCCGCCCGCGAAGGGGCTTCTAGTGTGTGGAAACCTTTCCTCCTGCACAGCTCCCTCCCACTGGCGCAGGTCCCGTCCCTATTCTTTTGTCTCTGTTTTTTCTTTTTTCGCTTGCCCTACCCAGGTACCTGGGGAGTTTCTTGCCTTTTGGGAGGTCTGAGGTCTTCTGCCAGCATTCAGTAGGTGTTCTGTAGGAGTTGTTCCACGTGTAGATGTATTTCTGATGCATCTGTGGGGAGGAAGGTGATCTCCACGTCTTAGTCTTCCACCATCTTGAAGCTCCTCCTATTGGGATTTTTAAAAAACAATCTCAAAATTCCAGAAAAGTTGCAAGTACAGGACAAAAAGGCTTTTTTTCCTGAATTATCTGAGATAAGTTGTTGACACACTAGACAGTTTTTGAGAGTTTTCTATAAATGAGAGTAAGATTCTGATGGAGCTAGAGAGGTTAGCATCTTAGAAAAACAAGGGACTGCTGAAAGCTCTTCCTGAGAATGTGAAAGTGCAGGCATCGCCTGAGGGTATAGGATGTTTGTGAAAAAGACCAGGAGACTTCTTGTGTCCTATCTCTACCATAAGCTTTGTGACCTTGGGTAAATCACCTCTGCATCCAGTGACAACTGGACTAAATGAATAACTTCTGAGTTCACTTCCAACACAAGCGTTTTGTGGTTTTTATGTCTGAGGGGCACTTTTTTTCCTACCATGAGGTTAAAGGGCAAAAATGATTCGGTCCTGTCCACCAGTGCCAAGTGCCCTTGCCCAGTATTTGCCCCTGTGCTTGCCAGCCTGTGGCCTTTGACAGGGCTTCCAGCCTCATCTTCCTCCAGCTGACCAGAAACCTCCTACCCTGCAGCCAAACCAAGCCCCTGGCAGTCTGTTCCTTCATGTCCCTGTGCTCATGCTACTTACTCTATGCCAAATGCCCTTTTGCCTTCCCCCCAGTGCCCTTGCAAACTTTCTGCTCATTCTTCCTGATCCTTCCAAGCATTTCCTCCTCTGTGCTGCTTGAGCATCTATTCATTCCCCTCAAATCTTTTCACATCAACATAATTGCTTCTTTATTTGTCATTCTCCCCACTAGACTCCAAATCTCTAGAGGAAAGGGCCTGGGTTTCTTCCTTTTCTGCAGCCTCAGCTACTGACACAGTGCTTGGCTTATAATAAGTCATCAATGGATAAATATGCCTTAAGAACTGTGGGCCAGATACTGTGCTGGGCTGGGTGGAGAATGACCCTGCTCTTGGGGAGTTCTAGGCCAACAGGGGGAGAAAGATGATTAAATAGGCCATTGCCATGAAGGGAAAGTAAGCAACATTGTGGCAGCGGTGAGCTAGAGCTGATAAGGAAGCTCACAGGAGGGCACCTTTCAGACTTGGGAAGCCTTCCATTAAGCTGGGTTGCCTCACACTTGGACTTCGCCAACAGTACCTTGCCAGGGGCAGGTGTTGAAGAAATGTGTGCTAGACTCTAAGCTCCATAAGGATTTGGACCGTGACTACCTCATTCACTGATGTCTCTACAGCTTCTAGCATATGTGACACATTGTGGTAACCAATAAATATTTGTGCAATGAGTGCACGAATGAACTAACAACCAGGTCCTCCTTTCTGTTCTTTTCACATGCTTTTCCCACCTTGCCTCTCACTTTCTGACTTGTCCTTGTCCAGAGATGCGAGCTAATACTTACCTCAAAGAGGGTGGTGCTGAAGATCAAAGGCACTAATAAATATGAAACCACTTAGTATAGTATAAAGTGCTCTATACACATGAGTTACTACTTACTGCTTCTTCCCTTCCAAGGGTCGTGTTGGGTGCAGCCGTTCTGGGCTGACCTGGTTGGGGTTCAGAAGCCCTCAGGACCTGTTATGTTCCTGTCGATGCAGGGAAAAAAAAAAGACTCAAGCATTCTCAATTTACCATTCTTTAGAAATTTCCTACGTTTTAATAAGGACCTTAGAGATTTCTTCCTTTGCAACTAGAAAAGCATAATTCAAGGGCAGTAATTAGGGTTCACACAGTTATTGCTCCTGTGGACAGTCCTAATGAGGATTTTTCTTTTTTCTTATTGAGCTCTCCCAAAGGGACCTCTTATTGGAGAAAAATGAGTTCCACAGTCATGGTGGGAGGTAGCCTGTATTAGTCAGGGTTCTCCAGATAAACGAAACCAGCAGGATTTGTGGACATACGGAAAAAGGATGTGGATTCGCCACGTGGGTCCTGCAGGAGTATGGAGGGGCTGAACCACGCTTAAATCATGAGTTGGGGCCGGTAGAGGGACTGTCACTGGCCTGGAGCCTGAGATGGCTCAGGAGGCTGCAGAGAGGTGCACTGTGGAGCAAGCCCCTCGGCCTGTCTGTGCCTGAGTGACTTGAAACGTGCCGTCAGGGACAAGGAGATACTTCCGTCCTAAGAACCCCTGAACGGAAAAGTCCCCAATCCTTTGCCGTGACTTAGGATCGCTGCTGCTGTGGGACACAGACAAACTAAGTGGCCTCATGAGAGGTGTGAGAAGCCTGAGGGTTCAAGTCGCTCCCTTCTCCGGGCTGGTGCAGTGCCCGTTGTCTAAGGCGGTTACTCGGCCATTTTACAGCACAGCCTCCCCTGCCTATTAAAAAGCACGCGATGCTGAGTGAAACGGACAAGGACCGGGACGGATGAAAATATTCCCTGGGAATGGGGGGGACGGGGGAGGGGGTGCGCGAGAGGGCGGGTAAAGTCAGTTCAGCTTTTCAGGTGTCCAAAAAGGAAACTCCGGGGGGCAGGAGCTCGGGGGCTGACAGAGGCTGTGGAGAAGGTAAAACCGGGGTCTCCTCTCAGCCTTGGAACCTTTCTTACCTCCGGCCTCCTCTCTACTTCTTAGAAATCCAGGCCCCTCAACCTGTCTGCCACTCCCCCAAGGCAGGCCTAGCTTCTAAAGCTAAGACGTTACCTTTCTCCTCCACAAACTTTCCAGGAAGATCAGCAACCCGAGGATGGTGTCGTCTGATTAGCCAGCCCTGAAGTTGCTCAGGCCGAGGGCAGCGGGACCGCCCAGGCGGGGGTGGGTTGCCGGGTAACGTGGGGTGTGCTGAGGCTGACGCTAGAGCGTGGGGCTCGCGGCAGCGCGGTCCCCGCCCCCAAGAGCTCCGCGCCCTCGTGGACACGGAGGACTGCCGATCGCGGGCGCGTGCGCCGAGGCAAGCATCACCCCCACACCGTCTTCCTTGCCTTGCGTCGGGGCCACGGGCTGGACTGGGACGCCCTGCCCTCCGCCGGGCTGAGCCGGGACCCGGGCGCTACATGCTCGTCACTTGTGCAAGCCGTCGGATTCTTCCGCGGCCGCACAGGCCTTGAGGGTGGGGTTGCCTCTCCTCTGACAGGCATGTGCGAGTACACAGTACGGTCTCGGGGCGCTGGTATTCGACAGACTCTATCTTCACCCGCACCCGGGTCAGCTGTGGCGCGGCGGCCACAGGGGAGTAGAGAGCGCAGACCCGGCAGCGACCCCCCCACGCCCTGCCCCGCCGGGCCCTGTCTTTTCCGCTTGGGAGAACGGACGCATGCGCAGTGGCCCGGCGCCCCGGCGCAGCGCCTGCGCACCGTGCTGTTCCCCGGCTGCTCCGGGGCTTTAAAGCATTCATTGTGAACAGCGGTGTGCGGGAGCTTCAGGGAACACCTGCAGGGTAGTTAGTCCGCTTCTGCAGCGAAGTCTGGAGGCACCATCCAGCAGGGCTAGTCAGCACGTAAAGGACTCTGATCCGCACCAAAGAAGCCCCCGTAATAAGCACTCTAAATCTCCTTATCTGAATCAAACCAGGAGGCTCGTGAATTAATAACTAAGGCATTTTGAAATTATTTCTCTCAGTAAAATAAGAGAGATTGAAGACACGTGGTCGACTTGAAAAACATAAGCTGGACCCTCATGGCCTGAGGTGGGTATCCACATCCAGCAAGCCCAGGCCTGTCCGTTTGGAGCGAGGCCCTGGGTCTGGGTCTCCACTTGGTCCTGTGTGCCCTCCGCTCAGGGAAGGGCTGGTGGCTCTTGGAGCCAGCTGCCTGCACCGCTCGATCGGGGTCTCCTCCAAGTGCCCGAGGACGGAGAGCAGGCGCGGCCACGGGAAGAAAGTTACACGTGTAACAGAATCCCACCACCTGGGCCTTCATCAATCATGCCACCTGGGAGCAGAGTTTAGGGAGTGGGGGACAGCCAGCCCGTCTGCGTCTAACAGATGGAGGCCACTGACATTTGTAAACGAATGGACAAGTGCTGAATGAGGCCAATGGGAGACGTGAAGGTTGTCGGAAGGGTCTTTGTTCTAATTATTAGAATAAATGCCTAGCACCCTACTACCTTACATCTGGTGAGCACTTAGCAGATTCTGACATCCTTTCGCATACAGTGTCTCCTTTCATCCTCAGAACAAGCCCGAAGGACCCAGGCCACACAGGTGAGGCTTCTCTTCTACACAGACAAGGAATCTGAGCCCAGAGATGTTCTGTGACTCCCTCAAAGTTGACTGAGGGACGCAGTTCTCAAACCAGCACCCAGGCTTCATGACTTCTTGGCTAAGAGTGAAGACATATGTCAGAATTCTCAGGGAAGTGTTCCCAAAACATGTATATTTATAATGTATATAAAAGTTCCTTTCTGAGAGTCATGACCCAAACGCTCTGTATCCTCACACTTATTTTGTGCCCAGCACTGTACTTGACCCCTGGGGCCATAGAAAAATCTACTCTTGGAAGAGTTACAGAACCTGCCACCCAAAACATGCCAGCTCAGCATGAGGATTATTTTGAGCTAAAGGTGCTTGAAAAACAGCAGATGCAAGAAGGATGTTCTGATCTCCCCTTTTCTTCCTGAAAACAGGAGATATAACTCCCGTATGAAAAATGCCCTCCCAATACCAGGAGAAAAGAAACGTCCTTATCATCAGGGATAGGGAGTCAAGGCTGAGAGAAATCTGTACAAAGAGACTTGTTAAAATAACTGATCTTCCTTTAGCCTCCTGACATATTTTAGTTCCGTTTCCACAGCTGCCTCTCTTTCTTCAGCAGAATTTAAAAGCATTTAGGTTTTGCCACCTCTCTGGGTCTTCATTTTTTTATGAAGGCTCCCATGGCACTTAAAGCTTATATTAAGTGAATGTGTTTACTTTTCTCCTGTTAATCTGTCTTATGTCAATTTAATTCTAAGGCCCAGCAGTAGACCCTAAGAGGGTCAAGGTAAAGTTTTGCCTCTGCTACACCTCCAGAGCTTAATATTTAGGGACAGATACACCTGTCCTACATTAGGTACAAAGGAATAAGTAAGAACTTGGTGCATTTTACAGCAAGAGCGCGTCCCACTTTGGAACTCCTTGATATATATTTGTGGAGTGAACAAATAAGTGAATCAATGAAATAGGAGTTTAGAGAGGAAGCGATGACTGTAAATGGGGCCATCAGGGGAGGCCTCTAAGTACTGTTCTGGGTGGACGATTAAAAATGGCCACTCTCCATGTGTATAAAACGACTTGTAATGTTTTATTCCTCTTGTTACAGCTATTTCACTTCTAGGAATTTATCTTAAGGGACTTGCCAGAGAGGCAAAAGAGAGATATATGTTCAACATGTTTATTATAGTGTAATTTATCATAGCAAAAAAAGTGGAAACAATGTTAAGGTCCGATAGCAGGTAATTGTAGTACTGAAATGGTCAGTCTACCCGATGGAATATTCTGCAGCCATTAAAATCAGTTGTAAGAGCACATGCTCTTGACTGGGGAAATATATGTGTGTGGTAGAATTATTAAGGGGGAAGAAAGCAGATCCCAAAAAAGGGTTAAGTCAATGATTATCCAAAAGTTGTAAAGGTGTTTGTGTGTGTCCATTATGACAGTGGTTCTCTGGAGTGAGATTAAAGGTAATTTTTATTTTCAACTTCCAGCTTTTCAAAAGCCCAGTTTGAAAAACATAAAGGCCTTTTTCTTGCTGGATTTTCAGGGAACTTGGGGTTTGTGGACCTCTGTGGTCTGGTGGAAAGCCTTTACTTTGAGTTTTTCTTCTGAGCACAGGCAAAGTGGTATAATGTACATGTCTGGACCTGGGACCGCTACAGAGGGAAGGGGCCCAAAGGACGGGCAGATCAAGGGCAATTTAACAATTACAAATGAAAAATAAACAGATGACACACTGTTTACCCAGCACATGGGAGGTACCCAGAGCAACTTCTTTGGGTGCCTCCAGGTCACTTCCCCTGATAGAGAGGTCAGGTGGCTTGGAGGAACAGTCTACCCCTCGGCCTCCTGGATTCTTCTCAAACTCTTGGCAAATGCAGGGAGAAGGCTTACAAGCAAGGGCTGGAGGACCCAGCTGAGTGGCACTAGGGATGGCCAGGCCCAGCGGACAGGTGGGGGGGCTCCATGGGGAGTGAATTTCCATCACAGAAAAAAAGTGACTTGCAGGGTGACCTATACTTATTCTCTCTCCCTCCTCCCTTTCTCCTTGTCCTCCCAACCTTGGACCCAAGAAGACTCTTCTGGAGGTGAGGCCTGGCCCAAGGCCCCAAACAGAGGGAAAGGGGCATGTGGTGGGGTCAGAGGTTGGCAAAAGAAGCTTGCACCCTACTTTGAGGAGGACTGTGTTTGCCTCTTTGTACTAGGGTTTCGGTTTGCCAGCTGGTGTTGTCAAGGTACTGAGCTCTCGGAGGCCGGTGTCTGTTTTGTTCATCAGCTCCAGCAGCGTGTGACACAAAGCAAGTGCTCGCTAAAGATTTGTTCCATGATTACTTTGTAAATGGTGAGTAGGCATCCGTGTGCTGGAACACCACTCTTCCATCTCTAGGAGGCCTGAAGGCCAAGGCTGCTCAGCGGTAGAGAAGTCAAGTCTATGTGTATTGTAAAGCAAGGGCATGGGTTTGCCTGGTGTGGGCCTGGTGTCCATTGTGAATTAGGGACTTAATTCCAAATGGGGCATTTGCAATGCAGACCTTTGGTTCTTTTGTTAAAGAAGTCTGACCTTTCTGCAGACTCCTGCCCAGGTGTTTTCTGTTTCCTCGTCTTCTTCCAAAGGTGATCCTTTCATTCATGCATTCAACTAGTATTGTTTGAGTACCATGTTCCAGACTCTGTTCTAGACACTGGGGATACAGAAGAACAAGAGACACCCGTGGGTGCTGGGGCACATTGGCTGCTGACAGGCCGATGTGTTCACACTCAAGTGCTCTGTATGTTTATAAAGGTTTTCTGGAAACAAAGCCTTCAACTAGAAGAGAGTGCAGACAGTGCAACAGGCCCTAAGTGAGACAGGATGGCATTTTCTCCACGCAGATGCAGGGATGGAAGGGATGGAAAGGATGAAAACCATAACAGTTATGTTAATAACAATTTGGAGAGTTTAATGGTTCAGGAGACAAATGCAAGTAAGGTCATGTATTTGGTAGTCCTCCCCTGAGGGAGGGGGAAGAACAAGGGGTTAGAAGCAGTTGTAGGTGCTGCCTTTATGGTCTCTCCTCTCCCAGGGGATGGTCGGAGTTAGGTGGCCACTCCACCAGCTCTTCTGTTGAAGGCATTATGTCTACAAAACCCTATGGCTCCTGGCTTCTTAAGAACTCATGGCTTCTGCTACAGTGGCCCAAAGGGAGCCCACGAGGGTCTGGTCTAGCATCTGGGGACAAAAGAAAGGGATAGCTGGAGCTGTGCGTGTCCAGGCCAGATCAGCAGAGTAGGAGATATGGATTCAGAGCAGGGCTGTGACCAGTCCAACAAAGCCATCACCACCTCAACACCTAGCTTCTTGACACGATTCATGTGTGATCACCAGCCTTGTGACTCTCAGGGACGCAGGACAATGCCAGGGCTCTGGGACTGAGCCCAACATCCACCCACCCCCGCCCAAGCTTCTGAACTTGCTGGGGGCCAGCCCCACAGTGGGAGGAGACAGGCCTCATCCTAGGAAGGCCCTGGGGCCTGGGAGCAAGTCCTCGGCCAAGGTGTTGCTCTAGTGAGAGGGATCCGCCCTGGGCCTTGAATTGTTTCCCCCTCTGTTCAGAAGGGTGAACTGGATAGAGGACTTCATGACTCTGAGTAGGAGAAAAGTGAACATTTAATGCCACCATAGTTTGATTCTTTTTAAACACCAGATTCTTTTTTGACAACATTTTTCACCTCATATGCCACAAAAAAGTCAGAGATCGTAGCCAGCAAACAATGTCTTCACACTGGAAATGGCACACAGCTTAATGAAGTCATGTCACCAGGTTTTAAGAACTATAACTTTCTTTTCCAGACTGTTCTCCAGGTAGCCTGCTCACATGTATCATGATCAAGCCAACAGCTAACTTATATCGCTATGTGAAGGCCCATACACAAAACCAGCCTGTTCGCAAATAGGCTGTTGGGACCTACCCAAGTACAGAATAGTTGAATTTCTGACTTCAACAAATGAATTTTATTAAAAGTTTTTAACAGCAAACACTTGTAAGCTAAGAACTTAATTTTTAAAATGGCACCAATCTTTTATCCAAATAGTGAATTTCAAACAATGACATTAAATACCACCATTGAATTTAAAGTAAGATTTTATGAACTTGTTTATGAATTCGCTGTTTCCGACACAATAAATGCACTTGGGCAGGTCTTGTCTCCAATTTTCAAAGTGGCCCATTTCTACAGATTAGCATATTTATATACACATACATACATGACTAGAGCTGAAGGAACCACAAAGATCATTTAGCACACTGTTCTCCTTTTACAGATTAGAAAACTGTGTTCCAGAAAAGTTGGGTAATATATCCAAGGCCATAGGACTATTGTCAAAACTGGAGTTAGAACTCAGGTTTTCTGTTCTATGTTCTTCCACCGTGTCACATACCTTCTGTACACATGCATCCGTATACACCCCTGTGCACACACACATCAGTACATTGGTGTGGTGTGTGTCCACATATCCACACAGACCTGGTGCAACAGCACCTCATGGGAAGAGCCCAAGATGCCGGACTCAGATCCCAGTTCTGCTATAAAACTACTCTGTGAACTTGGGCCAATCATTGGCTATTAACTTCAGTTTCTTCATCTAAAATGATTATCCCCAGCTCCTGAACAGAGCTTTCATTTCTTCAAAGCACTTCCCATCGACTATACCATTTTCTCTTTACACTCTCCCAGAAGGGCAGCTATTATGACCCCCAACCTTCCATCGGGGAGCCCGAGGCCCAGCAAAGTGAAGCGACTTGCCCAAGGTTGCATAGCGAGTGAGGAAAGCAGGCCCGGAGCCTGGTTTCCTTACTCTGAGCTCAAGGCTTTTTCTCCTAGGTTTAGCTGCCTCTCAAATGAGACTACTGACCCCAGCCCCTCCTGGCCTCTCAGGGATCCAGTGAGGGGACAAGATGCTTTAAGTATTATGGGTTGTAAGACTCACTAAAGTGCTTTGGTTTGTCCAGAAAAAACAGGTACTATATATATCCAAGGTAAGGAACTTCAGTTTCCTCTTCCAGACCCCTTCAGTAACAGCAGGGGTGGGAGGTGGGACGTCTTAGGGAAATGTAGGAACCTAATACTGTCTGCAATTTTCGGAAATTTAGTGTTGAACCAGCAGGAGGAGGCTGGATCCTCTTTCACTCAGGCCTGTGGAGGCTGATTTCCAAGACTGTTATCATCAAATTCAAAAGGAAATGATCTTTTCCTTTTCAGCTACTTGCTTTAGAAACAAAGTAGATTTTGAACTAAGCCCTGGACTTTGAGGATTGGATCCTAATCCCTGTTTTCCTGTTTTATTTCTCTTTCCTCCCTGCTGTCTGTGTCTCTGTTAACAGAGCTTGCTAGAGTGAGGAGAAAAAACAGCCATAGGCAGATCAACCAAACTTACACTTTGATGCATAGCACTTGGATAGCATTTCCAACCATGGTGTATAAATAAATTATAAAACACGAGGCGCCACAAAACAACATCCTGAGTTTACAAATAAATTATAACTTTTTCACAAACTGAATATGACAGTGTGGGGTGTTGGTTAGCAGTATGGGGAATGAAACAGTGAGCTTTTTGAGTTTCGAAGGCAATTTCTACATCTACCTAAAATAGATGTGTGAGTGCCAGGATTTCAGCACTCGCCCTACGCACATGGACGTTGGGAACTGCATCTAGAGCATATTGATCATATGCACTAAAGGCTTGATGCCACCTCAAGCACTTCAAGTATGTCCGATATTATGGCATCATCTCTGGTTCCGAGCAGGGCCACCCCAATGCAGGATGCATTGTTTAGGGATGGATAAGCAGCTTCTAAAACCTTGCAAAAACTTTTTTCTGAGAAGATGAGCTTCTCCTGGATTGGAATTATGCTGTTATCTGGAAATGACGAGCAGCTTGGAATAGATATGTATTTTGTCGGGAAGATTGCTAAGGGACACAATTTGTGAGTTTTTACCCACAAATGTTGACAGATCTTTGCTGGAGGAGGAGACAGAGAGATTATAATCCAAAGGAACACTATATTCTATTACCTGTCCACCCACTACTGCCCCCCCCCCAAATTTTAGACCATTTGCTGGCATTTGTCAATGAAACTGAGTGTTGGTTTTGCTTCACTGGGCATAGAGAAAAGTGGGCTGCACGGGCCTTTCTTGGGCAGTCAAGTTTCAGTGTGGCAGTGTTGAAGAGCGTGCCCTGTGGGGGAAGATGGGCCGTACTGCCTGGGTGGCGGCAGGCAGGCCCCAGGGCCAGCGCCAATGGGTGATTTATTCAGCATCAGTTTGTCAAGAACAGGGTTTTCAACGTGTTTCTTACTTGCATGGTTTCAGGGTTTAAACTACACTGCCTTTAAAAGTGAGGAAATCTTTAAATATGTGCTCAAGGAGTGGGGCTAATCTTCCAGCAGGAAAAGAACACTGAATAAATTCATGAATTCTTCTGGTTTCAATTTTGAAATTAACTCATCTTTAGTAATTTCTGTTACAGCCCAAACCCTTCTTGGAATAGGGATTTAGAAACATTCACCACATCATTATTTATGGTGGGAGCCTTGATTACAGATCAGCAGTGGCCAATGACACAGGCAACTGTGCGTAGAGCCAGGGTAATAAACGCTTGGGCCCTTGCAAGCCCTGCCTCTATCCCAAGAAACCCAGATCAGACAGCTGCTTTTGAATAGTAACACCTAAAAGGCTGATGGATTAACCAAAATTCATGATCAGCATCAGAATCTGAAGCCCAAAAAAGGGCTCTTGCTCAACATGAACAGAAATCCGAGAACCGGCACAAGACATATATGTGTGTGTGACAGACTTTTTGAACCACTGCCCTGGATGGGTTCTGTGGCTATGATGTAGTCACCACTACCTTCCAGGAACACAGACTCCAAGCTTAAGACTAATTTATGACAAATGGCGAGATTCCTGCCTGCCGAATTCCCCACTCTGGGCTGCATGGCATTTTATCCCAGCTCTCTCCTCTCCCCAGCATGGGGTCCCTTGTATGAGCCCCACCTGAGTCAACACAGGACCAACCTCTGCATTTACATCTCAAGCTCCCTAACTTCAGAATAGCAACTGCAGATAAAATAACAGACAGGATGTTTCGATTTCAGATCTGGAAGAGATGAAAGTTAGTGACAGCTTCCCCATGATGTAGAGGGGAATTCAAAGACAAGAATATCAAAAGTTGCAGCTCTCAGGTGGGGCTTGAGAGCCCAGGATAAAGCAAACTCTCACTCTGTGGCAACATGAAACACCATCATGAAATGCAATATGGATTGACTCCCCGGAAACAGCATCACTATTCTACTTTTGGGCTCTGCGTTTTGCTTCCACCTCACACTAAACTATTTGGAGAGGGGAACAGATTTCAGACAAAGAATTAAAGCTTCCATGTCTAAATGTTAATTTCAAATAAATATTTTTCTGGTCCTTTCATTTGTGGATAATAAAATGGAACAATGGGTTCTTTGACATTCCCTTTGCCTTCCTAGGTTATCTGTCACCAAAACCACAAGGAGACCTGGACCTACCTCACACCTGGCCATTGAATGAGGTGTTCTTTAGTTATTAGAACTGCTACAGAACAGCTGACCAGCTGTACATCAACTTATAGGTAGAACCAGGCATAAGCACATTATAGCATAAAACTCATGATTTCTTCACATGGTTTACAAATACTTGGTGTGTTAAGATGTTTGTAGCTTACTTACGTTAGAAAAGAAAGGAAAAGTAAGGAAAAAAGCCAATGGACAACCTCCATGCCAAGTTGTTCCCCTACACCGTGGCCAAAAGCATCCTGTGAGAAGCTCCATGGTGTGGCATCTTGCGAGGCCAATCTGACTTGGTAAGAGAGCTCCTGGTCTCATTCAGCCCTTTGGCTATCTCATAAAGTTGCTACAAACATATAAAGCAGGTTTAGGCAGGAGGCAAGCAGAAGGCCACTCCCTAGGAAAGTTTCCACTGATCAAGATTTTAATTTCTGTAGATGTTTCCACTTAGTGTCACTCCAGGAAAGGCACGAAGGCCCCAGTTCTGGCCTGCTAAGGAAGTCAGCACAGTGAGGTAACCTGTGGGAAAGACATGGCCAGGGCAACAGCTAAGGACACTTATTACTAATCAAATGCGTTTGTTTCCAGCAAAGACTAGGATACTCACCTGTGACAATCCCTCAGTGAAAGGCTTTTCATGAAGTGGTGTATATCAAACCAGCAACCAAAGAGGTGCCGAATGGAAAACCCAAACAAACTCAACAGATTGGCATCCTTTGGGGTCCAGAAGCTTCCATTATGCTGCTGTTGAACAAGGCCATTAACACAAGTGCTGAGACCAGAGGTGCACCCAGAGCCATGGGGCTGCCCTGCAGAATGAGGTTAGGGTGCGGGACCCCTGCCTTCCAAGGGGACAGACACACTTGTTAAACTAGAGGGGGAAATGATCCGCTCTGGAGTAACTTTTCACCGTATTGTAGCCCGTTTCAGCTGTCAGATGGGAGTGCAGCTTCTATCTATGTGCACCTCTGCATAGGAGCGTGCTCTAACCAAACACAGAGCCAGACTTGTCATCCGCAGAGCTGGCTTCCAGTCTAGGGGGGCTGACTTCCCAAACAAAGCTAATGGGGCCATCTGTGCCCTGTTCTGACCAGTAAAGGACTGGTACTATGAAGCTCACAGACTATGGTTCCCACTTACTGAGTTCAGCTGAGCTATGCTGGGCTACACGTGTCCTGAAGAGCATTGTCAAAGAAATGCAAAGGTTCCTTCTCCTTGGGGAGCAGTTGGGGCTGAGGAGTTGGTTAGCCAGGACTGCCTCGCCTGGAAATAGGCTCATGGAGATATGCTGCCTTTGAGGGCAAAAAGAACAGGGAAAACCCTGGGCACCTCTATCAGTGGGCAGGCTGCAGGGGCCTGGGAGAGGGCCCTGACCTGGAAGGTAGGCGAACGCCCTGCTGTTCCACAGCTGTTATTAGACCATCCCTTGACCACTCTGTGCCTGGGTTTCCATCACTAAAATCGGTATAATAGTCCCTAGGGGAATTGTGGCAGGGATGAACATCTCAATTTGAGAATGAGGTCCAAAGTCAAGCCCTGTACATTCATATGCATGAAACTCTGAGCCCTGCCTCGCTACAGGTGTGTGATGTATGACAGGAAAACTTTCTCTGCCTTCAGGTGTCAAGGTTGAGTGGCCAAGCCTAGTTGTTTCTTGGGATGGAGGCTTTGGTTCACACGAGGACTGGGACTTCTTGCATTTTAAGCGGCACCCTGGGCAACAGAAAAGTTGTGCAAGCTCACATCCATCCTTGTTCTGGACCAATACTGTTGGGGTCTCTGAGCATCTACAAGCCCAAGAAGGTCTCCAAACTGGGAAAAATCCTCTGCTCTAACAAATTTGCAAAACTAGGGAGCAAAAAGATATGGCTCTGCTGAATCGGTTCAAGGTCTCAATCCAGAGTCTTTGGAATAAAAATGAATATGAAAAATGTTATGAGGGCCATGAAAACCCTGGATTCGTGCGTAAAGGAACTAGTATATGTGTTCAGGATGTGTGAGGGGAAACTATTCGGAACAAACATCCCACCCAGAGGGTAAGCAGGGCCCAGGTCACAGAGGCTCCTTTTCCCCTAGAGACGCAGCCCTTTCTCCTCTCTTTTCTCTCAAGCTCACGTGCACCTGCTCCATGATCGACCTCCGAGTCTGCCCGCTGACCCTGCCACTCGTAGGAGCTGGCATTGAGCATCACCCGCTGTTCCAACCTTCTTTGGAAACACACTGGCTTGTGCCCGGAAGTCTCTATCTTCTGTTTGAGTGGCCTTCCCAGCAGAACCATAGCAGACAATTAACATTTATTCATATGCCATACCGATTAGGAAATAGCTCTACAAACACAACTTACTTAGAAACAGCAAGTCAGAAATAGGGTAAAACACCAAGAGAAAACGAGCTGTAAATACATCGCAAAAACGTGTTTGATTTTCTTTTTTGTTCGTTTTGTTGTTTTCATCTTGACTAGCACCATCTGTACACAAGAAAGTATGAACATAAATGTTTGGATGATAACAAAGATTTGCAAGGCACTTCATCAGTCATTCAGAGTAACTTGTTTCGTTTTCGCTTCCCACAGCAATCCCACGTCCACCCTCGCCTTTTCTCACAAACCAGGAGAGGAGTGAGGTCTCTTTTGCCAGCAGTTCTTATGTACAAACAAGTTCTTTAAAGTTCCTCAAAGTGCTTTTTCAGTCTCACGGGGGCTTCCACGTCCATTGGGTTTCCCATCATTTTCTCCTCTCCTGCGTGTTTGGTGTTTGCACCTTTCCTACAGAAAACAAAAGAAAAATCACCTTCCGCTCCACACTCACTCCAGACTTGCCACCGACCTTCGTCCTCCTTCCGTGGTCACTGAGCGCGGCCAGCACCGAGGGCCCGCCGAGCGCTGCTGCCTGCGGATCGGGACCGAGGGCCGGCGGGGCGGCGGCTCCCGTCAGCGGCGCCGGGAGGTGATGTCGAAGCAGGTGATCATCATGAGGTGCGCCTTGCAGAAGTTGACGCGGCTCTCCAGGCGCTCCGTCACGCACTCCAGCGCTTCCAGGTACTCCAGGGAATCCAGCTCCAGAACCTGCTCCAAGTCAACTGCAAAGAAGGAGAAGCCCGATGGAGACGCGCGGCCAGCGGGGAAGGGTGATCGGACGGCTCAGCCGTGCCGGCCCACGGCTGCTGCACCTGCACCTGCCTGCACCTGCGCCTGTACCTACACCTGCGCCTGTGCCGGAAGGTCTTAGGCAGCGCTGCCACACCCTCCTGCCCAACCCTCTGCCGCTCTCAGGTAGAGAACAGAACACTTTACTACTTGTAGTTATATTGGGGCCCTTTGTTCCAATGATAACGTTAGACCCCTGACATTTTATTGCCACTCTACTGAGGGACAAAGTGACATCAAGCTCTCCCCACCTCCACCATCTCCATGACAGGATTTGGGACTCTACCAGCACCATTTTCTTTATTAACTAGAAAATAAAAAAAGCTTCAAGCTGAGGTGTGGAGAAGCCCTTCCTTTTTGGGGTCTCACCTGAATGATGTTTATACCTCTGCCTGCTGATATAAGTGTGTTGCTCTCTGGTTAGTCCCTCACACAGCTGTGTGCAGCTGCCTCTCTAAGCAGTGACCCTGCCTCTTGGCACTTCCTGTACAGTTTCATATACTCACTGGCCCTTTGGGAACTAGGGTGATGGTGGAATCTATGTTAATAATTATGATTCTTAGACTCATAGACATAAAGAACAGACTTGTGGTTGCCAAGGGGGTGGGGGGGGGTAGGTAGGGGTGGACTGGGAGTTTGGGATTAGCAGATGCAAACTAGTAAACATAGGATGAATAAACAAGGTCCTACTGTATAGCACAGAGAACTACATTCAGTATCCTGTGATAAACCATAATGGAAAAAGTATAAAAAAGAATATAGATGTATGTGTGTGTGTCACTGAATCACCTTGCTGTACAGCAGAAATGAACACATTGTAAATCGACTATACTTTAATGAAAAATAATAATAATTATGATTCTGTGCTCAGAAGCTGAGATTTAGGACCCAGATGCTGTCCCTAATGTTCAGGACTGCACAGAGTTAAAAGTCTGTTTCCTTCAGCTCCTCAAGGGCAATTAACTGAGGCCACCCTCTCCTGGCCCCCGGCCACTACTTGGTCCAGTGGTGACTGGGCAGGGGGGTAGGCTGCTACAGAGTGCCCAGCATGGAGAGGACAGGCATGGGCAGCAGCCAGGGCAGTGGGGGTGGCCCTGGAATCCAAGGCACTTGACTCCCAGGTCGGCCATGCCTAATCTTTGGTGGCAAAGGGTCCTTAAAAGTAACAGGAGAGTCATAATCCCTAGTCTGCCTACTTTCCTAACTAGAGTTGCCATGAAGAGTAGAACCAAAAAGAGATGATGAATGTGAATGTGGTCTGAGAACTGTAACAAGCTACAGGAACATCAAGGGCTGAAATCAAGGCTGACTTCTTTTATAGGAGACTTAACTGGGCTCAGAGAAGTGAGGCGTCCTGCTCAGGGTTACGCAGTTAATAAGGACCGGGGCTGGGAATGAGGCTGAGGCTCCTGAATACCAGGCTAATATTTAAAAACCAAAGAAAACCCCTCACCATACCATAACCACATCAGCTATATTATTGGATCACCTTGGAAATTTAAAAAAATGGATTCCAGAACATTTATTTCTAGCCAACACCCAGCCTATTACCCACACCCAGGGAATAGTCAGAATACAGTCTCACTGATTTTTGGGGGGTCATTTTTGGTTTCAATTCATCTTGAAGAAACAGTCTGTGTTTCTCCTTTCACGTGGCTTTCTATGCATTACCTTTCTCAGCATCAAAAAAATCCCTGATTCCTGACATGAACAAAGGCAAGAAGGAAGGGATCGTTTCCTGGAAGCATCTACATATGTACCGACGTTTAAGCTGCTCTCATCCTGGGAAAAATGTGACTTTGTAAGATGAAGACAATTATCAAGGCTGCCTTAGGCATCAATAGCTCTCAAAAAATGTCAATGAAAACAGCAGAAAGGAAGAGGAACTGCTGAATGGGCACCCCTGGGATCTTGAAGTGCCTGAGGATTCATGCAAGAAGGAAAAGGGTGTGCACAGGTGGGAGAAACATAGCATTAGGCTCCATGTTTATGCCGCGGCTAGACTTCAGTTAATGTCCTTGTTCGTGTCTTGTCTGCCCTATCACAGCCTTAGATGGAAATACCCTGGAGAGCAGGAGTTCATATCTCTGGTCCAGATTTCTAACAAGGGACCTACCTTGCTGCATCATGCAAGCAGGTGCTGAGGAAATGTCTCCTGTTGAGGATAGCTATTTTGTTAACTCGGGGATAATACAAACACTAATTACTACCAGACATTGCTCCATTATCATGGGCAGGCAGTGTAACCAGCACTGGACTGATAGTAACTCGTTCACTCTCACAACAGCCTTATGAGGTAGGCACCACTGTGTGCCTACCATGTGACAGTTAAGGAAATCAAGGCTCAGAGAGGTTAAGTGTCTTACCCAAGGTCTCACAGCCAGCATCCAAAGTGGGTCTGCATGACTGTGGCTGTCACCACAAATGGTACAACTCAACAAGGTAAGATGCATCACAGACTGATCCCAGTGCCCTGTCCTCCTTTAGGTTCTTTTGATTCTCATATGCACTCATGAGGTACTCAGGGGGGATGTTATTACCTCAGTGCTATGGAAAGGAAGATGCCTGAAGACATACTGTGAAAGTGGCTGGGCACAGCCAGAAGACCAGCAAATTCTGTCCTTTCTTCTTTGCCCAGGATCATTTCACCCAGTATTTCTTAAACCTAAGCCCCAGACTCTGCCTGTCACGCTCCCAGCACTGGCCTGGGAATGCTCAGGAGAGGGTGATGTGACCTTCAGGGGACAGTCATGAAGAGAGGGAGGCACAGGGAGGCTGAGGGACTGGAGGGAAGAGCTGGTGAGTGCCGGACAGGAAAGGAGGGAAAGGAACTTTAGTGGAAGTAATGTATTTTATTTCAGAGACTAAGTCGTCTAGCATTGGGCCCCCATATCAATGAAACAGTTGGGACCAGATTTGAGCTTTATTTTGTGGTAAATGGAATGGTTCGAAACAACTAAATAAGAAACAATTGAATCCATCTTTCAAAAGGAGCAGAATTGTTCTGAATTGTTATTAGATGGTTACTGTCATCCTGGGCTTTCTATTAAATGGAAATAACACTGTGAATGTTATTCTTTTCACTCAAAAATGTTTTTCTTGCTTTCTGGGTTCTTTTTGAGGCTTTTCTAGGATTGCACATTCTACCCTATTAAGCACTCTATAAATTCTTGTCTATTTCAGGCTAGATATGCAATGTGATTTTGTGGCCGGCGAGCAGATTGGTAATACAGCCTTCATTTCTGGGTGAGTGTCCACCACGCGTAGGGGGGAAAAAAAATCTCATTTTCAGGTGCTTTGGACTGAGACACATAAGAAATAATCGTGCAGGAGCAATACGCACCGCCCTGCTGCTGCCCACACCCCTCCCACCTGCCCCCCGCAGAGCGGGATTGCGCTTAGGGAGGCCGTCTCCAGCCAAGGGGCAAGGAAGCCCCTCGGGTTCAGACAGCGTCTGTGTCCCTCTCAGCCTGGCCTGTTTAACTGGTGAACCCAGGAGTCGCAGTGATGGGCCTTACATTCGCTGAGCCACTTGTTGGGATCCAGCATCAGATACTGTTTCGTCGTCTCCAGCTCCTTCATTAGCCACTCGTACTTGGCTCGGACCTCGGCAATTCTCTGCTGGCGATGCTCCAGGATTTTCAGCTTTGCATTGAAGCACACGACCTCCTAGTACACAGATGGGAAGGAGATGGGGGTGGAGGGGGGAGGAGAAAGGACCTTCAGCTCAAATCCAGCCCAGGCAACCTCTTCTGGAAAGGAACACTTGCGCTTATGGTCAGTGCAAAAGGAGCAGGTCACTGGGAAGTTTGGGAGGGAGCTCGGGGCTCAGCTCAGACAGCCCACTCACGGGGTAGGGCTATCACTGGCATATCTCAAAGTTAGAAGGCCGCTGGCGCTCCAAGCTGGAGCCAGGAGAGCCTTCAGAGGTCTCCGGGCGGAGAAACAGGCCGCTCTCCCGAGCTGGGTGCACGGGCCCGTCTCCCGCCGGAAGCCGCTGGGAGTCTCGGTGGCCTGCGCCCTCCTCTCGGGCGCGGCCTCGGGCGTCAGCCTGGGGACCTCCTGGGGGACCGCCACCGCGTGGGGAGGGGGAGGCGCACCTTGCTGCTGCCCCCTCGTCGCCGCTGCAGCCGCTCCACGTCGTCGATTTCATAGACTTTAATCTCGAAAGGTTCCCCGAGGCCCCTCTGGGTGCTGCGCAAGGGGCCGTCCACCCAACGGACCCCTGCGCTGTTGGCCGGTTTCCTCACAGGGGAGGGGGTGTCAAGGGACAGCGCCGGGATGAGCCTCCGTCTCTGGGAACCTAGGCAGGGGATTAAGCCTAAAGTTAATCGTTTTGAATTTCTCTTTTTTTTTTTTAACATCTTTAATGGAGTATAATTGCTTTACAATGGTGTATTAGTTTCTGCTTTATAACAAAGTGAATCAGTTATACATATACATATGTCCCCATATCTCTTCCCTCTTGCGTCTCTCTCCCTCCCACCCTCCGTATCCCACCCCTCCAGGCGGTCACAAAGCAGCGAGCTGATCTCCCTGTGCTATTCAGCTGCTTCCCACTAGCTATCTATTTTACGTTTGGTAGTGTATATACGTCCATGCCACTCCCTCACGTCATCCCGGCTTACCCTTCCCCCTCCCCGAATCCTCAAGTCCATTCTCTAGTAGGTCTGTGTCTTTATTCCCGTCTTGCCCCTAGGTTCTTCATGACCTTTTTTTTTTTATTTTCTTAGATTCCATATATGTGTGTTAGCATACGGTATTTGTTTTTCTCTTTCTGACTTACTTCACTCTGAATGACAGACTCTAGGTCCATCCACCTCACTACAAATAACTCAATTTCATTCCTTTTTATGGCTGAGTAATATTCCATTGTATATATGTGCCACATCTTCTTTATCCATTCATCTGTCAATGGACACTTAGGTTGCTTCCATGTCCTGGCTATTGTAAATAGAGCTGCAGTGAACATTGTGGTACATGAGTCTTTTTGAATTATGGTTTCCTCAGGGTATATGCCCAGTAGTGGGATTGCTGGGTCGTATGGTAGTTCTATTTTTAGTTTTTTAAGGAACCTCCATACTGTTCTCCATAGTGACTGTATCAATTTACATTCCCACCAGCAGTGCAAGAGGGTTCCCTTTTCTGAATTTCTATCTTTTAAATGTAGTTTTGATGCAAGGGCTGGCGGCGTGACAGGGCTGTCAGAGCCTGTGGCAGAGCTGTGTTTGAACCTTTCCAACCTCCCACCTCCCGCCTCAGCATCCACTTCCTTACCTGGCACTTGCTTTACCTCCACAAGCTCAGATGTCTCCCCTTACCTGTCGAGCCACCTGTGGTCTCCTCCCTGAAACACACAGGCTGGAGGACACGAGAACTGAGAGTCACCCTGGCCACACCCTCAGCGTGGACAAGGGTTACCGTGAAATTAGAGACGTTCCATTAGCGAGAAAAGATCCTAGTGTTTGGTATTGTGGTAGGAGGAGTTTGTTTGCTTCTAACAACAACACTGGAATAAGCACTGATTATGCCAGGCCCTACTTATCGTGCCTTACACACTGTGACGGAGACTACGAGCTGCCCCCCAGTACCTGCCCCCCTCTTCTTACTCTGCAGAAGACCCTGAGTTGGAGCAGGGCACACGGCCACCCAGGTGTAGCCTGTGTGGTACATGTGACTTAAGCTCCACCAGTGCAACAGAAGCAGAATTGCCCTGTGTAACAGCTAGAAAGTGTCCTGAAAGGGTGAGGTCTGCTCTCCTCGTCCTCTCGCCTTTGTCCTGGATGGAATATGGGCCTGATGGCCGGTCTATGACATGAAGATCGTAAACAACAGAAAAACGAGAGAAGGAACCTAGATTCCTGACACTCTGGAGACCTTCACAGTGGTACATGTGTTACAACTGAACCTACATTGACACGTCATTATCCATACGGATACCCAGGGTCCACAGTTTACACTGGGGTTCGCTCTTGGTGTTTACATCCTGTGGTTTGGACAAATGTGCAGTGATATGTATCCACCATGATATGATCACACAGAGTATTTTCCCCGCTCTTAAAACCCCCTACACAGACTTTTACATGAGAAATTAATCTCTATATTGTTATTAGGGTTTTCTGTCACAGACAAGCCTAGTATCTAATTTAATTCTCACAGAAGCAGAAACTAAGGTACAAAAGACTTCAGTAACTTGCCCAAAGTCTCAGTGTTCCCTTGTTTAAAAAATCCACTGCCGGGCTTCCATGGTGGCGCAGTGGTTGAGAATCTGCCTGTCGATGCAGGGGACATGGGTCTGTGCCCCGGTCTGGGAAGATCCCACATGCCGTGGAGCAGCTGGGCCCGTGAGCCATGGCCGCTGAGCCTGCGCGTCCGGAGCCTGTGCTCCACAACGGGAGAGGCCACAACAGTGAGGGGCCTGCGTACCACCCCCCCCAAGAAAAAAGCCATTGCCCACATTCTCTAGCAAAATAAAAATATCAGATAATAAACGATTTCCCTAAAGGATGGGTTATAATTAAACATCACAGAACTTGGCACATAGTAGGTGCTCACTGAACATGAATATCCTTTTGATTGTTTTTCTTCATAATCTATTTGAGGAGATGAAAAATACACAGAAATCATAGAGACTGTATGGTTAGGCCATTTAAGATGGCTGTTCTCTTGTTCTCTATAAATCCCCTGCTTGACTCTGTAAGTCCCTGCTTCACTCACATGACTACCCAATCCTCTTAATTACAGGGCTTAATCAGTCCCTGATAACCAATGAGCCCACCTGACATCAATTCCCCCTATAAATGGTAGCTTCCTTCTCCCTCGAGTAGTGAAGAGTATTGCCATATCTTGTCTGCCATACATGGTGGGGTGTCGCTCCAGGGACCTGTGCGTCAGATCCCTCTGACCAGTAAACCATTGATGTCTCTGTTGCTGTCTCTGGGCTCTTCCTTTGGTCTCGAGGCTGGGTAACTGCAAGGCTTGTGGGCCTGCAGGGTGCATCCCGAGAACTGGCGAGCCTAGCTGGGAGACCGAGGAAACTCCTGTGAGTGCTGAGATGTTGGGAAAAAAGGACGGGAATGGAAAGTTGCAGGGGTAATCCCGAGGAGGCTGTCCATTAACATGGTAGGGCCCAAAGGTTGCAGGGATAATCCTGCAGTGGGGCCCTGTGGCACCTGTCTACTGTGAGAGATGTCTTTCTGTCCCATTATATTAATGCTATCTTCTTAACCTCCGGGTCTCTTTCCAGTTTAAAAGTAGCAGCCCCATGCTCGTGGCTCATCTGACTGCCCAAGGATGGCTGGTGAATACAGACAAAATGCAAGGACCCAGATTACCTATCAAGGGTGTTATCTGGTCGGGTATGACAAGCAAACCCCCGACCTACCATGCCTAAATGATTACAGGCCCAGGCTTTAGGGATATTAACTCAGGAACTGGCTTGTGAATTGGATGTGGCCAGTTACCCAGAAGGGTTTAGTTGGGGCCCATGGCAATGGCAAACTAATAAGAGCGCCCTTGGGCCTCTGGTCCCAGCTCTGGCAGGAGGCAGAGCAATGATACAGTGTGGTGGCAGCAACAGCTATCTGCCGTCTACAGTGCATTACAACAGGTGGAAGACGTTACAAAAGGCCTACCCGAGTCACCCAGCAATGCAAACAACCACTATCTGGCATCTAGGACAGCTGAGCATGACATATGGGATCCCCCATGGACACTGACAGTGACCAAGGACCATGCAGTTCAGGAATGAGCCGATAAACATGATATACACTGGCATTTCCACCTGCCTTATGACCCCACTGCTGCCAGGCTAATGGAAAGGATGACTGGGCTACTTAAACAACAGTTGAGATGGGAACTCACTCTCTCAACATGTGGGCCAGGAGACTAACTCAAGCTCTAGGAGCTATAACTGAACATCCCAGGAGCAATCGTCCCAGTGCCGACGCCATGTTAACCCAGAGGAAACTAGTAAACACAACCTGATTTCAACAGTTGCCCACCGAAGGACCGTTGCCAACTACCGGTCAGGACGACAACTCGCTTTGGCCCTGGCCACAGGATCTACCCCCAGGGGAACACGTTATAAAATGGTCCTGAGACTGGCAGGTAAGCCCCTTGTGGTTTGGGTTTGCTGCCTCGTGGGGGATCGGATTAGAAAGGGACCTACAGGTTTTACCTGTCTTCTACCTGCACTCCCCCCGCAGACTACTAAGGGAATTAATCCAGGGCCCCTACTGGAGAAAGGCACCGTCCTATCCAATCGCCTCTCCAGTATTCAGCACCAGCTGTAGGGACTGGGGGTGGACAGGCAATATGGTACTGCAGGCCAGGATGCAAACCACAGGCAGGGGTGGTGATACCTCAGGATACTGACACTGCTTGTTATTTGCTTAATGATCACGACCTTCCCTGTAATCTGTCTGTTAAACATCTTACATTTCATCCCTAGTCTGAGCGGAGGTAATCTGTCTGTGGACTGGGTGACAACGGTGGCCTCACTACAAAATGAGTTTGATTGCTGGGTCTATGGCGAGATGCCACTGTCGTCCTCCTGTGAACTTCCATGAAAAATTGGCCGGATAAGCACCTGGCTCCAAAGATTGCCCACCTCTTGGGCTCTTGATAATCTTTAGCTGCTGGTGTCTGTACTGCATTTGTGGTATTTGGTTGCAGTGCACCTCTACGCACCTGATGCCAGGGATATCGCAGAAGAGGGGTGGACCAAGTTCGTAAGGGTGGTGCAGCGTATGTACGGGTAGACTGCATGGTGAAGCCATTTAAGACAGCTGTTCTCTTGCTCTCTGTACATCCGCTGCTTGCCTAGGCCCTGACTATTCAATCCTCTTTATCAGAGGGCTTACTCAGTCCTGATGAGCCCACCTGACGTCAATTCCCTCTATAAATGGTAGCCGCCTCCTCCCCTGAGTAGTGGAGACTGCTTCCATGTCCTGCCTGCCGAACAAGGTGGGGTGTGGCTCTAGGACCCTTGGTGTAAGATCCCCTGTCCAAACACCACTGACGTCTCTGTCGCTGTCTCTGGGCTCTTCCTTCGGTCTCGAGGCTGGACAACTACAAGGCTTGCGGGCCTGCGGGGTGCAGCCCGACAGAAAACATGAGATTTGTGCCCTTAGAGGCAGGTCTCTAGAGGATTATAAAAGCAATCACCATAGGACTGGCGGGGCTGGGGGCACCACTGCACCAAGCACCACTTTTGCTGGTGGCTGGTGGCATGAGTGAGTGAAGCCAGGCCCTGGCTTCTGAGGACGGGGCCTAATCTTTTCACCCACATCTGAAGTGGATCTAGCCTCGTGCTTTGGGCAACTACCATGTTTGTTCCCCTGGTTCTGGCCCCTCTCCCGCTGGGAGGCTGTGGGCCTGGCCCCCTGGGAGGGAAGCTTGGGCCTGTAGGTGGTGTTGCTTCCTCAAACAGCTGCATCTCCTGAGGCACACCCACCTGGCAGCTCCTCCCTCTAGTAAGGGGCATCTAGGAGGCTTGCTTTCTCCTGGAAGGAGGATGGTTGGGAAACGTGACACCATCACAACCGGTTTATCTTGACGCTCAAGGGAGCCCCATCTCATTTAATTCAGGATTGATATGTGGTCCCTCCTAAGTCCGAGGAAAGAAGGTGGAGTCTGCCTGAAGCCGTGGCTACCTGCCCTTAGAGTCTGGGCTGATTCTGCTTTTAAATAGAGTGGACTCCATCCAGTCAGACTTCAGTGAGAGTGAGGGAGAGCAAGAGAGCTTACACGTCATGTTGCAGCAGCAGTCAGATGGGGCTGCTGCACAACACGTAGGGAGGCCGAGGAACGCCGAGAATGCAAAGGATGCACAGTCTGGTGGTTTTTCTGGAGGACCTGGGAGATGGGCTGCATCGCTAGTGGGCTACTGTTGGGGGAAGCATGGGTCTTTACAGCACCATGCCCATGGCGCTCAGGGAACCCCGGAGGAGTTAGTGCCCTCTCTGCACCACTCTCCCTCCATCCTCCTCCCCCCAATTCCAGTGGGTTCTGCCTGTTGAGTGCCGGGCCACCATGGCCTGCGTGGCCTGATGACCCTTCCAGAAAGAAAGTGTACTTTTCTCCAACTTTGAGAGATCCACTGACTGCTAAAGAAAGCTTAAAGTACCACAAGCTCAGAGAGAAAAAGAGCCAGAACTCTTCAGTATATCATCAGGGGGCCAAGGCACAGGACAACCTTCTCACCACCCCAGGGAGCTAGGAATGTGGAAAGCCACCACCTGCAGCTCCAGGCGGTGGTGGTGATTGGGTAGCATGTGACTGTTCAGAGTGCGGGTTGGTGGGCTTTCCTTCAGGAAATGACGAGGGACTGACTCTAAGTACATATTGATAGTTAATTTTCTCTACAAAGCATACTTTGTCCTACAGGCTCCTTGATTTCATATCAAATCTCACTTTTTTGGGCCCAGATCTTTATCTCGTGCATGCCTGCATGCACGAGCACATGTGCGTGTGCGCACACACTCACACACACTGACTTAGAAAAATAGGAAGTGTCAACCACTGAAGCAAAGTAAATATCTGTCTCCTTGACAATGGAAATAAGCCAGCTGATAGTTTTGGGTTTTTTAAGTTGGCCTGATCAAGCTAGCTGACTCTGAGCAAGCGGCTCTACCTTTGTGGGCTCAGCTCCAGCCCCCATCAGATGGGGCTGCTGCAGAACATGTAGGGAGGCCGAGGAACGCTGAGCATCAGTGGGAGGATGTCCAGCTCTCGGAGGCAGGGAGAGTCTGAGCATCTTTCAGGTGGAGACCGGGCCTGGCCACCAGGCAGTTCGAGTTCCTCAGGCTGCAAACACTTGTGATGGGGCTCCCAGTAAGCCCTCTTCCCTCAGTTGGATAATGTGTACTCAGCCCCTAGGAAGGGTGACTGGTCCTCCTCCTCAGCTCCCCTGACCCCGAGGACAGGTCAGGGAGAAACAACCCCTCTAAAAGCGAGGTCAGTCATGTATGGGCATCTCAGTGGTTTAATCCACTGGGTGCACGTGTTCAGACATTTCTGGGATGACTCTTCTAAGGATCTGTTTACGTGAGAAATAGGGGAGGAACTGAGGAGGGTCATGGAATTGGTGGTGTATCAGTTACCTATCACCGTGTAACAAATTAGCCTAAACCCAGCAGCTACATTCCTGTGAGGCAGGGAGCTGGGAGCGGCTTATTTAACTGGGCGGTTCTGGCTCAGGGTCTCTCGTGAGCTGCAGTCAAGCTGTCAGATGGCACTGCCATCATCTGAAGGCTTGACTAGGGCTGCAGCATCCACTTCTAAGCTCACTCATGTGGCTGTTGGCCAGAGTTTCAGTTCATTGCCCGGTGGGCCTCTCCACAGGGCTACTTACGGCATAGCAGCTGGTTTACCCAGAGTGGGAAGAGAGCAGCTACCGTGTCTTTCACAGCCTAATCTTGAAAGTGACATACCATCGTTCACTTCTATTGAAGTGATTCACCGCCTTATTCTATTGCACACAGAGACCAACCCTAGTATAGTATGGGAGGGGACGAAGCAACGGTGAATGCCAGGAGGCAGGGACCGTTGGGGGCTACCTAGGAGTCTGGTTGCCACAGATGGGATGTGATCAGATGGGAAAATATGAGGAATAAGGGTCACTGTCTCCTTCCAAACCACTCCAGGACGACCTATGAGATCACCCCAATCGGGGAAAGAGAAGTAAAGAAGCCTGAATGGAGAATGACATTTCACTGGGCTATCGGAGCTTAATAGAAATACCCTGAAGCCAATCTAATCCCCATCACCTTCTTTCCATGCTTTTTTGCCATCTTCTCAACTTTCTCACCACGTCAATCAATCCCTGCCAGGCTGGGAAGTGAGTGCCCAGCGTCAGGTGAGTTGCAGTCTGGGGGTTTCTCCCACACGTAGTGAACGGCTATCTTGCATTTTCTGAGCGTTCTGAATTTGGTCGCTGGGAAATCAATTCCATGAATGAACTGATATCGTCCAGGTCTTGCACCCACCACTGAGGAGCGTCCCCTCTGCTCTCGTCTCCTCCAGAGGTAAACTGGGAGCCTTACTTGGGGTGTGATGGGGAAAGCTGAGGGCAGGGGCAGGGGAATGTGGTCACACCAGGGGAAATGGAGTTTAATGCTGTGAAGGAAGTTTCAGAGGGAGAGGTGGCGCCCTCACACTGCGGGAAAGGGCACAGGAAACAACGGTGCCCAAACGCCATGTCATCACTAGGAGAGAACTGACCACAGGGCCTTTGCCTGGGTCCCCACAGAAATATGATTTCTTGGATTTTCAGCATGCTCCTCCCTCTCCACCTCTCAAGCAGATGCTTCCAGCTTTCTGCTGAACCTAGTCCCTGTCAATGACCACTTCCTTCCAGGTTGCTGGAAGGTCAGGGACGTGTCCGCTGTAAGGAAGCTGCGGGGAAGCGCCTTAGTCGGGCAACAGTGGTGCGGGTCCCCATCAGATGCAGCTGTCTAGTTTGGGATCACATGTCCTGATGCCAGTGGGTCAGGATTCCTTTTTCTTCTCTATCACTCCCTGCTCATCAGCCCGGCACTCAGTCTGGACACGGAGACGTCAAGTGTGCAAAAAAAGAACAAAGCACTTAAGCTGATCCACTTCCTTAGGTTGCTGGAAGGTCAGGGACGTGTCCGCTGTAAGGAAGCTGCGGGGAAGCGCCTTAGTCGGGCAACAGTGGTGCGGGTCCCCATCAGATGCAGCTGTCTAGTTTGGGATCACATGTCCTGATGCCAGTGGGTCAGGATTCCTTTTTCTTCTCTATCACTCCCTGCTCATCAGCCCGGCACTCAGTCTGGACACGGAGACGTCAAGTGTGCAAAAAAAGAACAAAGCACTTAAGCTGATAAATGCCAATAGCTTTGCTGCATGAAATGGCCCCAATTTGACCTGAGCCCACCCTCTCCCCTTCCCATCCAGGCTTGGCTGCCACCTGCGTGCAGCAGGAGGGGCCCCCGGCCTGTCACGCCCCACTCTATCCTCCGCAGCACTGATGGCCCCAGTGAGGAGTCTGATGTTGGGCCTTCCATTTTCATCATCACTGAGTGCAGATAAAAGTGTCCACATTCGACATATATACACCACTATGTATAAAATGGTAACTAATGAGAACCTACCGTATAGCACAGGGAACTCTACTCAAAGCTCTGTGATGACCTAAATGGGCAGGAAATCTAAAAAAGAGGGGATATATGATACCTATAGCTGATTCACTTTACTGTGCAGCAGAAGCTAACACAACATTGTAAAGCAACTCTACTCCAAAAACATTCTTTTTAAAAGTGTCCACACTGAGTCTGAAGATGCTGCTTCTTAGGTCGAATGTCAGGAAACATGGGCATTCCGAGCGCCGAGGACTCACAACACTCCTCAGGGAACAAGCTGATGTCCATCCCCACCGCCCGCCCCCGAGAACCCGCCGTCACCAGCTTTCCCTCCGTCACCCTCCGTCTTCATTCTGACTCAGGGTACAGGCACTAGAAAGACACTGAGTCAAAAATCAGAAAGCACGAATGCCAGGAGGAGCCACAGGCATCCGCGACAAGGAGGGGGGAGGGGAAAGATCAGCGTGTGTAGATTTACTGGCCGGCAAGGGTCAGCTCCGTGGCCTCCCAGATGAATGAGGATGGGGCTGCACTGGCTGCTGGAAGCTTGAATTGAAGAGTGAACCCTTCCCAGGCTGGACAGGAGATGGCGAGGGGCACGGCTGCAGAGCCCAGGCCCCTCACATGCTTGCTCTAGGCCTCTCAGCCCCGTACCTGCCTCCACCCACTCTCCACTCTAAGGGGCTTCCTTGGTGTCTTAGCAAGCCAATTACTTTTCTAGTAGTTCCCAACTTATAGTCAAAAAGGCTATCTCATTTGGAACACTTTCTCATCTGTTTCTAGGTAGAGTCTCTTAGAAACACTCTAGAAATCTTACAGCTGCCAAGAAGCTGCTTGCCTTATCCCCATTTTCATTAAGCCAGGGACCACTGTGTTTCCTGAATTCATTAAAACAAAATAAGATTGCACCTGAGAACCGAACAAGCCGAGGGGTACAGACAGAGTGAACCATGGTGCTCTACGCCCTTTGGAGCAGTAACTAGTCACAGGTTTTGGTGCAGTGGATCTGCTAACTGGACCCGGCAACCCATCCGTCAGTAACGTTTACTCGGCACCCAGAGAAGGGAAGGCACAGTGTTTGGTGCTTAGAGTGGGAAAGAAAATAGAGGATAGGCTTAATGTTTAAAACACGGGTCACCAGCAGGGCGAGATACGGGAAGTACATAGAAAAGAACTCAGCTAACTTGTAGGACCACACGGTCAGCCAACCAACCAACCAATGCATCAATCAATGGTGTCCAACTGATACATGGTAACCTGTACCAGCCCTGCACTGCGGACCCAACAGGCTGAGTCAAGTGCCGAACAGGGCTCTCAGGAGCTCATGTCCAGCAGGCAGGTCAAGCCCTGGGTGCATCTCAGAACTGACACACTCCCTGGCTGGTTTCTATCCTGGGCTTTCTGGATGCTGTGTCACACCACACCCGGGCCTGCTACAGTGGCAATGAACTTCGCTCAGATCAAGGTGCTGATCTAATTTTCATATTTCCCCAGCCAGCCTGAGAGAGAAGGAAAACAAAAAAAGAGAGAAGCCAAGGGGGTAACACACCAGGTTTGGGGTGAAGTGTCAGGAACATGAGGAAGAAGAGAGTGTCTGGGAGAACCCACATGATACATGATACCAAAGGGCTATCAATCACTGAAAGGATGGGGCCTCAGGGGAGGCCAAGCTGATGCAACCACGCCATAAACTGCCCATCACCGATTTCCATCCTCTTAGCAACTGAACGCCCTCTGGACAGGGTGGACATTTGCTGCCCACCTGATGTGGCCGCCATCACTCTACATCATGGCTAATGGCTACACGTATACATTCGTGTACCTACCACGGGGGAGCTGGCAACGAACCATGGAGGGATTGATGAAAATCCATCTATAGAAAGCAACCCACAGCTTCTGTCACCTTATGACGCTCTCAGCCAAGAACCTATAATGACTCCCCATTGCCAACTGCAGTAAATCTTATCACAGTTGCCAGATGTTCAAGGAGTAACGTGATCTGGGCTTACATTTTCTGTCCGCTATTACATCCATTAAGAATATCCCCCTCGTTGAGTTAACCCCGCTCTTTATCCATAAACCATGCTCTTACTGCCTCAAGCTCGTGCTCCCATCACTGCCTCAGCCTACAATGCCCTTTACCCGCTTAGTCCCAGCATCCTTTAAGGCCTGGCCCAATCCCAATGTTTCCCTGTAGCCTTCTTTAATGTTCTGGGCCCTCTTTGTCTAAACACTTCTTACCCTTAGCTCTCACAGCCTCAGTCGGCACTTGGCAAGGCACCTCGGTTCACGGTTCACTGCTCCCTGTCCCACACTCTTCATCCTTGCTCGCCAGTGAGATTACGCACTTCTCACAGTGGCCTTGTCTCCTACGCTGCCTGCTCCTCCCCAACCACACTCGCAACTTCCATATCGGCAAGCTCTAACTGCACGGAAGAGGCCTGATCAATATTTAACAACTTAAAAATAAATCCCTTCATCCGTTGGTGGACACTTAGGTTGCTTCCATGTCCTGGCTATTGTAAATAGAGCTGCAGTGAACATTGTGGTACATGACTCTTTTTGAATTATGGTTTTCTCAGGGCATATGGCCAGTAGTGGGATTGCTGGGTCGTAGGGTAGTTCTATTTTTAGCTTTTTAAGGACCCTCCATACTGTTCTCCATAGTGGCTGTACCAATTCACATTCTCACCGGCAGTGCAAGAGTGTTCCCTTTTCTCCAGCATTTATTGTTTCTAGATTATCCTCTCCAGCATTTATTGTTTCTAGATTTTTTGATGATGGCCATTCTGACCGGTGTGAGATGATATCTCATTGTAGTTTTGATTTGCATTTCTCTAATGATTAATGATGTTGAGCATTCTTTCATGTGTTTGTTGGCAATCCGTATATCTTCTTTGGAGAAATGTCTTTTTAGGTCTTCTGCCCATTTTTGGATTGGGTTGTTTGTTTCTTTTTGATATTGAGCTGCATGAGCTGCTTGTAAATTTTGGAGATTAATCCTTTGTCAGTTGCTTCATTTGCAAATATTTTCTCCCATTCTGAGGGTTGTCTTTTGGTCTTGTTTATGGTTTCCTTTGCTGTGCAAAAGCTTTGAAGTTTCATTAGGTCCCATTTGTTTATTTTTGTTTTTATTTCCATTTCTCTAGGAGGTGGGTCAAAAAGGATCTTGCTGTGATTTATGTCATAGAGTGTTCTGCCTATGTTTTCCTCTAAGAGTTTGATAGTTTCTGGCCTTACATTTAGGTCTTTAATCCATTTTGAGCTTATTTTTGTGTATGGTGTTAGGGAGTGATCTAATCTCATACTTTTACATGTACCTGTCCAGTTTTCCCAGCACCACTTATTGAAGAGGCTGTCCTTTCTCCACTGTACGTTCCTGCCACCTTTATCAAAGATAAGGTGACCATATGTGCATGGGTTTATCTCTGGGCTTTCTATCCTATTCCATTGATCTATCTTTCTGTTTTTGTGCCAGTACCATACTGTCTTGATTACTGTAGCTTTGTAGTATAGTCTGAAGTCAGGCAGCCTGATTCCTCCAGCTCCATTTTTTGTTCTCAAGATTGCTTTGGCTATTCGGGGTCTTTTGTGTTTCCATACAAATTGTGAAATTTTTTGTTCTAGTTCTGTGAAAAATGCCAGTGGTAGTTTGATAGGGATAGGGAGGGTGGGAGGGAGGGAGAGCAAGAGGGAAGAGATATGGGAACATATGTATATGTATAGCTGACTCACTTTGTTATAAAGCAGAAACTAACACACCATTGTAAAGCGATTATACTCCAATAAAGATGTTAAAAAAATAAAAATACAAATAAATAAATAAAAATTTTAAAAAAGGAAAGGAAATAAAAAAATAAAAAACAAAAATAAATCCCACTGACTACGGATCGTTATATGGGAAGGAAGTCATATTACCACCAATATTCTTTATATTATTTGCACGAACTTCTATAACGTGAGCATCAGAGAGACCATGGTGGTTCTCTACCAACCCTTTCATTTTACTTTGACGTGAGAAAACTGAAGCCCAGAGAGTATAGTTATTCCCCAAAGGTCACACAGCCCAAGACCCCAAGTCTCCTGCTTTCTAGATCAATCATCCCACTGCACCAGGTCGAATTCTGCACACTCTCCGCCGACATGGATCTCCAGGAATGGGACTGGAAAGGTGAACATTCATGATGTTTGGTTGTTTCCACTGTTACCTGTACTACAAAGCACTCAAAAAACTCAAGGTTCTCTTCCTGGCAGTATATCTCTAGTTCATTTTCACTAAGGAAATAACCAAAGCATTAAAGCAACCTCCACTAACAGATAATTGCCTGTCTCCTCTGCAGTTCCAAATGTCTCTAGTAATTGTAAAATCACGCCATCGAGCTAGGAGTTTCCTTTGAGGAGTTTTATGGCTTCTCTTAAAGAAGTTGCTTTTGATTTATGCTGATCACGTCTGACAGCCAGCATTTTTCTTAATAATAATCGTAAATAAGTGAGACAAGGTCACCCAGCCTGCAAGGAGCATATCTCCACTGCCGTATCCATTATGGAGCCTGGGATCTACGGCAGCTGCTCACAGCAGTCCGATGCCCTCGGCACTCTCTATTAAATCCCATCTCTGGCACCCAGACTGGTGCTTTGATTTTACACAAACAGCCTAACCTAACAAGGGACCCTCGAGAACAGCATTTACAAAAGGAGGTAGCAGCAAGCAAGGACACGTGTAGAGCCTGTGGTCCACTCTCCAAGTGGTTATTTTAGTTTTTCTTCCTCTTTACTCCAGTGTAACAGCCAAACCAAACAATACGAGTCAAAAAAGAGTAAAGCTATTGTAAGAATAAATTGGATTGGTAGATTCAAGATACTAAATCAGAGTACGTGAAAGCGCTCTGTAACACTCAAACTCATGTGAGCACACGGCAGACGTCACACGATAATCTGGACTTTGAAGACCAAGGCTGGGTAGGTTGTAAGAATAAGGTTTAACAACGGAGTACGGGGAAGGCCAGATTTTTTTTTTTGTCAAAGGCTCTGGCTTAGGTGAACTTCTTTGCTATTTTCAGTAATTGCTATCAATACATGTGAATGCCCTTGACCCTGAAAATAGGACCCAACAGCTGTCATGTTATGCTGAATGGATTTCTGTTCTCCACTTGTCTCATACGGGGGCTTCTGCTCTCAGGTCTGCTGCTGAGACTCAGGGCTGAGGGTCTGAAGCAGAGCACCGTCAAAATAGAAGGTCAAAGCCTGACGCATACACCGCCTGGGAAATAAAGACATCGAAATTCTGACAGCCATGATGACTCCCGGAGCACGCTGGGAGGCCAACCTCCTCGTCGTATTTCACGATCTGCGATGGGGTGGGTGAATGGGGCGATCTACATCATGACGTCTAGAATTACAACATGACTGCGTGGGTCCCTCGAGGTTGGTTTCTTTGATTTGAGGCAAACAAACGGCTCATGATGTGCACTGACCACAGTCCCTACATTTGGACCGGAACGTTCCAGAGTCTGCACTCGCCTGGGAAGCCCTCCATGGCTCTGTCCCCAGCAGGTGACAGGCGGTTGTGGACAGGGGCGCCCATCCCCGAGTCCTGGGGCCCGCCCTCCGCCCGTCGATGCCCGGGCCCGAGCCTACCTGCGTTGGCGCGCTTCTTTGGGGCTTTGAGGCTGCGGCAGCGCCCGCCCACGGAGCTGCTGTTCTCGCTCATGGAGTCCTGGGCGGACGACGCGCTGCCGGTGGCCTCGCTGTCGCGCATCATGCTCTCGTAGCCGCTGCTGCCGCCGCTGTGGTAGAACAGCGCCGTCTTGCCCATGGCAGGCGGCAGCTCCCCGCTCAGCACGCTGCTGTTGTCGCTGCCGTGGCCGCTGCTGCAGCGGTGGGGCCTGCGCGGCGGCGTGATCTTGCTGTAGGGCGAGGGCAGCGGGACGCCGGGTGGCGGGCGCTCGTCGGCGGCGGCCGCGCGCTCCTCCGCCTCGGGCCCCGCGCGCCCCGGCGGCCCCCGGGGCCCCGCGCCGCCCTGCAGCAGCTCCGAGATGCGCCCGTTCACAGCCCGCAGCGGCAGCTTGGACGCCAGGCCCGAGCCCCGGCTCCGGCTCAGCGATTGGGTGGACCAGGACATGTGCTTCCCGCCGGGGGGCGGGCCGGAGCTCTGGCCCACCGCCTGCGGCAGGGACTTGGTGGAGAAGCTCAGGGTCTTGGTGGTGGAGGTGGACAGGCTGCGGGCCTTGGGGCTGGCCAGGAGCAGCTTGCTCACGGCGGAGATCTTGGACTGGCTGGCCTTGGGCGAGGCCCCGGCCGAGTGCGCGGGGCCCGGGTTGGTGGGCGAGGCCCCGGCGCTGCGGCCCGGGCTCCTCGCCGTGCGGGGCATGGTGCTGTCCTTCCCCGCGTGCAGCCTGGAGCTCACGGAGGACAGGCTCTCGGCCCTCTCCAGCGAGAGGCATTCGTAGTGGCTGACTGTTGTCCTGCCGAGAGAGTTGGTCCTGCTGGCCAGCTGCTCCAGTTTGGCACCGAAGAGCTTGCTGCTGCAGCTGCCGGCATCCTTCGTCTTGCCACTGGGCTCGTCCGGGAAGCTGGCCGAGAAGGGCGCTGGTTGGTTCGAGGGGCTGCTGGAGTTGCTGCTGCAGGCGCTGTGCTGGGGGCTGGCCCGGTTCTTCTGGTCCAAGCTGGACTTCCGGACAGGGGGCAGCGGGGGAGTCCCTTTGGGCCGAGCCAGGACACAGTGCTTGGGTGACGCCACTTTCCTCTCCAGGGTGGCCTTGGAGGGCTGGGTGCTGGAAGCCGCGCCGAGGCCGTTGGTGTCGGCAGGGCAGTGAGAGAAGAGGCTGTCCGGTTCCTCCTGCCGGCTGCCTTTCTGAAAAGCCCTGGGAAGGCTGCTCGACTTCAGGCTTTGGTTGAGATGCACAGGGCTCTGGGCAGCCACACTGGGCAGGGCCGTCTCACAGCCGTCCACAACCCTCCTGAAGTTGTCGGCCACGGGGGAGGCAGATACCTCACCGCTGCTGCTGCTGAGCCCGTCACTGGGGCTGGCCTTCCTGTCCTGTTCCGCTCTGGCCTCAGGCTTTGGGGGGCCCGGGGCAGTCTCGTGCCTAATCCCTGCTTCGTGGGGATAGGCATTCTCTTTTTTTACCTCCTCTTCTCGTTTCAGCCAGGGGTCCTCAAATTTCATCTCTTTCTTTGCACCACTTTCCTTGCTCTCCTGAGACCGGGCTGCTTTGGGGACTGAGCTGACGGTGGCAAGGGACGCCTCGGGCTCTTGGACGTTCCGGGGGCTCACGGCGATGCAGGGGTAAACCGTAATGTTGGTCTTCATGGGGATGTACCCTTCGCAGTTGCTCAGGCTGGCCGTATTAGAGATGGTGACCATGGCTTTGCCCAGCGTGGATATCTTGCAGCCTTTGATGGGGGTGGCTTTGTTGAAGGAGTCGTCCCCCATTTCCGACAAGATGAGCAAATTGTCGGGGCCCTCCTTGGGCTTCTCTCGGCACACCACAGCGGTGCTCTGGATGCCGCTGACGAACTGCGAGGCCGGAGGATCTGCCATTGCCTCCCCGTGCCCGAAACACGTCTGGGCTATGAAACTGGGGCAGGGCGGCTCGCTGTCACTGCCTGTGCTCATCTCACTCAGCCAGGAGCTGATGGAGGAACGCCTGCTCCCTGTCTCCCGGGCCTTCTCATCCAGGTTCAGTTTCGGGAGGGGCAAGAACTGCGTGATGCTGACCTCGGAGACAGGAGCCACGTTTGAGTAGCACTCGAGGTCCTCGCTGACGCTGCCGATGATGCTGACGGGCCTGGAGCCCGAGGCCAAGGCCTGCACCGAGCAGTCGCTGTTGAAGCTGATGATGCTGGCAGGGCGGCCGCCGCCCAGGACCCCGCTGATGGTCAGCTCCTCCACCAGCGTGAACACCAGCTCGTCTTCGCCGTTCAGCTCCAGGGGCTGCTGCACTGTCACCATCGTGGCGCTCCGTGTCTGCTTCTTGGCATCTGAAGAAACAGCCTGATGTTCGGCGTCCACAGGGGTTTCTGGGAACCCTTCACTCCCAGTAGACGTGGATTTCTTCAAAACCCGGGGGCTCATTCCGACCGGGGGGGTACGTACCTCGGGCTGCAGCAGGGACTCACTAGATACCACGCCCGCATCCTTGCTGAAGGTGGGCAGGGGGGCAGGAGAAGGCAGGACACCCTTCTGGGTGTACACTTTGCACCTCTGGGAAGGAGAGCTGGCCGGCTTGTACTCTGAGGTCTTGGACAGGCTGGCGATGCCCAGCCTGGGGGAGCCCATAGGCCTGGGCTTGCCTTCTACAAAGCCACAGGAGTTCAGGCTTTCCCGGCTGCTCTGGAGGCTGGGGCTCTGCACGAGCTGGGAAGAACTGTGCTGGCTGCTGCTGCCCGGGATGCTTCTGGGTGAGGCAGGGGTAGGGCTGTTGGTGAGCCATGCAGCAGGGACAGGGGAGTGATTCCCCTGCACCTTGGAGCCCGGGGGCTCACTGCTTTCTCTAGCTGTCAGCTGGCCATCTGACCCATCATCTTCCTTATCAGACTCACAGAGTGGGCTTGCCCCAGCTGCTTGGCTTAGCGAGACACCCTTGCTTGCCTGCTGTGCCCCAAACTGGGCCGGCAGCTCTTCGAAAGGGAACGTGCTGGACTCTTCGCTGCCGTCAATGCAATCTAGCCTCTCCTGTAGCTCGGCGAACGTGTTGCACTTCAAGCAGTCCCTTTCCGATTTGCTGGCCGCGGCCTCTCCGGCCTCCGTGGGCCGGCTGTCACCCCTGGCCGCCTTCTGCAGGGCCGGCACGATAGGGACAAAATCTGGAGGCCCCTCATTGTCGGTGAGCTCCTTGTCAGAGAGGGCTGTGCC
This sequence comes from Lipotes vexillifer, assembly GCF_000442215.2. Taxonomy (NCBI): domain Eukaryota; kingdom Metazoa; phylum Chordata; class Mammalia; order Artiodactyla; family Lipotidae; genus Lipotes; species Lipotes vexillifer. The sequence continues at coordinate 1,100,752 of NW_006785785.1, forward strand.
ATTTGGCCCAATGTAGATGACCGTGTCGCAGGACTGCTCGCTGCTGGAGGAGTAGTCGGGGTCGCTGGACAGGTGAGGGATCGGGAAGTCCGACTCCACGGCGGCCCTGGTGTGGAAGGGTCTCAGCTGGGTGGGCCTGCGCATTCTGCCTTCCTCACAGGAGCTCTCTCCCCCGGAGGAGCTCGACGTGTACTGTGAGTGAGAGGGGAACCGTTAGTGTGGGCCGCCCTTCCAAGACAGCCCTCCCAGGGACCCTGACTTCGTGGGGCAACTGGTGGAGGCCACTGGCTCCATATAGGCCATCCAGACCCCAGTGGGCCTCCCTGCTTCTGGGCTGTTACCTGGGGTGTGCCAGGCCAGGCACCCAAGCTATGCACGTCACGGCCTCATACTCGAAGGATAACCCCTGTGAGGCGCACTGGGGAAGCAATGGCTGCTCATGAAACGGGGTGACCCGCCCAGGTCCCATCTGACTGCCTAAGGACTGAGCAGGGGTCACCAGTTTGCACACCCAAGCCATTTGTGACAACTCGTGCCACGGAACACTGGAAAGATGTGTTTTTGACCGAAAAAGAAAGAGAAAGATACAAAAAGGAGGGGGAAAGCCCCCCACAAATCACCAGCTGGCTATGGACCAGAGTGACCACAATCATGATTATTTTCTCAAACGTTCTTGTCACACCACCACTGTCCTGGCTTTGCCTCGGCCTGAGAAAACGAGCCCAGTGGTTTCTAGCAGACTCTGCATCAACCAGAAACCATTGAATTAAGATGACAACACCCAGCAGCCCGAGAATGCCTCCTGGAAATGCAAGGGAAGGAGGGCCACCTGAGCAAGGAGGGGTCAGTCTGTTGAAGGACCAAGGTAGGCAAGAGACAAACTATGAATAGTTCCCGTCCCTCTCAAAATTTTCAAAGTAGCAATCCATTTAAACTATCTAAAGCGGACCAAGTACTCCCTGTTAGGGGTCCAGGCTGGATGACCGAGGAAAGCACCAGCGGTGCGGAGGGGAAGTGACTTCAGTATCGGCCAGAAGGGGTTCCTGCCCCAAGGTGGTTGCTGAGCCAGGCCAGCGGCAGCCAGCCACGCTCACCACGCCCCTGGTGCTGGGGGATTAGAAATATTGATTTGGCTATTTCTGACTCAGTTCCAGGGCAGGGCTACGAAAGCTCCTTCAGCCACCTGCACCCCCTGCAAGCTCCTTACCTTCGTTTTCTTTTTCTTCATCCTCAACACTCTCGAGGCAATCTGGATGGTGGACAGGGTTTCGGCATAGTTCCCGGCGGCGGCCGAGATGTGAGCGATCATGGTAGTGCGGCAGTTCACGTTCCCCAGGGACTCCCGCAGCAGCATGGTGAGCTTGCTTTCTCTGCCAACAAAGTGAATTAAGGCTGCATTAGCGGGCCATGCTTCACTTTGGCTGTCAGGGTAGGGCTTCAGGCCCCTACGTGGCTTGTTGTGGGCAGTGGGGTTTTTTTCCCCCATTTTTTAAATGGCATACTAATTAACATCATCTACACGAGGCTATTTGTAGTTGACAGCTGAGCAAGTGCTTCCAACCCCAAGGATGGAATTCATGCAAAACACCTCCCCTGGCACCACCGTCCTGGCTGTGATGGGGTATTCCTGTGTGTCTGCGTGTGTGCAGATGACATTGCACATAATGAGACCTGGGAATAGAAATGAGAGGAAGCGATGGAGAGAGAACAGCTCTGTGATCGGTGATTCGGCATGCTAGCTGCACACCTGGCCCTCCTTTGCAAGTTTCTACACCAGGCAATCCCCACAACAAAGAACAGTTCCCCAGCCATGAACCTGTATTGAAGATCTGTGGGTTTATAATACATACAAGGTTTCTTTTGCCAAGGGGTTGCACCCACTTTATTGCCATTGTCTCTTAACTCCTATCTGCACACGGTAGTGATGAAGGAAAATGTATTCATATTCCTGATTATTACTGGGGACACACAGACATAGGCCCGAACACTCACTCAATCAGCAACAGAAAGCAGTACTTTCTAGAAGGGACTCCTCTCGGGACTTTGCAGGTGCTGCGTGGGGCCAGTGCCCTGAGGGGTGATAACGAGGCCCAGGAGTTTACAGATGGTGTTTCTAGGCTCTTTAAAAAGTGGTCTGGAGGAATGGCTCATGTTTTTCCATTCCTACACTTGTCCCAACATTCTTCCTGCCTTGCTTTTAAGAGGCTTCTGCTTACGTCATCGTCTTACCTGCTGCCAAATGTCACTTCATCTCTGGAGACTCCCCTGATCCCAAAGGCTGAGGGAGACTCTTTGCTTCCCATGCCCTGTGTTGAGTTTATTTTGCCAGATGAGAGGGGTTTGTCCTCACGCCTGTGTCCGCATCAGACTCTTAGCCAGACATCCCCTCCTTTCCCCCCGACCCCGCCAACTCAGCTCTCTGGAGAGAGACTGTCTAGCTCAGGAGACTCAGTGTGATGTGCAGGCCGCTGTCAGCAGAGATTAGACCTTGGAGACAGGAAACCACTTCACATGTGACCTGCATCAGGCCTTCAAGGAGGAAAGACTGGTGTAAGAGGAATAGTTTTCCCTTTCCGTCTGGGACCAATTAAGGTGTCAGCTCAGGGATACTGGGCTCACTATGGCTCAGTGCCAGGGCAATTTAAAAATATATCAGGGTTTCCCTTCAAGCAAAATAATCAGTGATAAAAGTGATGGAAGGAGAGTGCTATGGACTGAATGTTTGTGTGTCCTCCAAATTCATGTGTTGAAACCTAATGCCCCATGTGATGGTATCTGGAAGTCGGACCTTGGGGAGGTGATTAGGTCATGAGGGTGGAGCCCACATGAGTGGAATTAGTGCCCTTATAAAAAAGACCCTGGAGAATTTCCTTGTCCCTTCTGCTATGTGAGGACACAGTGAGAAGACAGCTTCCTGTGAGCCAGGGAACGGGCCCTCACCAGACACAAATCTGCTACCACCTTAATCTTGGATTCCCAGCCTCCAAAACTGTGAGAAATAAATGACTGTTACCTAAGCCCCTCAGTCTATGGTATTCTGTTATAGCAGCCTGAACTGACTTGGACAGAAAGGTAAGTGGGGTGTGGAGGAAGAGACCTCCAGCCCTAGCTCTGGGCTGTAAACATTTAACTTCCTTCAAAATGTCTATAAGGAATATCATGGACACCACCAGAGCTGACGATCAGATGGGGAAGTCAAGTCCCATTCCTGGCACACATTCTCAGCAGAGACACTGCACGTAGATGGGTTTAGGACTTTGTCTTCCATATGGGAAGTGGAAGATAGATTCCATAAGTTGTGATCATATATGGTTAATTCTTATTATTCATGATAGTTATTTTTGTTAAGTCTCCATGAACACTGAATTAGTGAATGCTGAGCCATGCTCCTAGGGGAAATACATGGTTTTAGGTTCCTGAGACCCTCTGGTCACAATATTTCATCAGTGGATCAATACATAATCTTGTTTTATGTGCATATCTGTTTAAAGACACCTTAATTTCTATTTCTTATAAATAATGAATTATATGTACTTTCTATATAATAAAACACTAGCTGAGAAGGGTTGAACATTTCCCTGACCCTGGGTAACATGACCATAAATTTCTTGGGCTTTAAGCCTTATGGTATTTTCCACTATGCTTTTTAAAAAAAACTGGTCATATTGTGAATCCACAAATACAGCCTGTTTCTACAGCTTCATTATGCACTTTAGACGTAACCTGAGTACTTTCCAGAGCAGTCTGATATACATCGGTGAATTTCCTCTTCCGTTTTCTGGATGTGCCATATTGTTGATTCATTAACACTGAACTCACACCAACAGCACTATAATATGCCTGAATGAAACTTCCCCAACACATATATTTTCTCTGTAAGGTACATCACAGCCTTCTTGCACTAAAGAACACTAGACAGCACTGCAGCACTATACCTAGGGGCCTACTTTAAACAGTGAGATCACCAGAGAAAGCACAGAAATACTAAAAAAATGTGTCACTAAATAGACTGCACAAAGGACCCTTGTTCACATGAAGAGAGGTGAAACAAGAAGGCAGGGCTGTTGCCTTGTCCAGTTTCAGCTGGGAACATGTGCATTGGGTGGCTCAGAGTTTTTGCCACTAAGCATGTCTACAAATTGTGGTAAAAGTATGGATTTTGAACATAATTCACAACATGGAATCTGCAAATGATTCCAAGGACCGACGGTACGATGACGTTCCTAATGATAAGTCTTGTTCACCAGTTGCACTGTGCTGAAGGTACACCCCACTTATTTCTCCACGTGACCCCGTAAAGTCTTCAGGAAACGATACCAAAGACAGAATAAACAGATATAGCACTGTTATATCAAACTGTTTGCCCTGTGTATTTCCACATGATTCCCCATTCATGAGTCAATCATAGGACAATTTTATTCTTTTAAGTCCACATTGTTGGAAGAAGCCAGGGCATGTGTGTTGCTTGGCAACCAGCATTTTAGCTCTCCTTTGGAAAGCCAGTAAAACTGCCAGCAAGACTGTTTCACGTGGGCCTCTCTAGACTCTAAAACATACCTTATGGGAGTGAAAGATGGTGGCTATAAAGCTTTGTTTTTTTCCACCTCTTCACGATCCTTTAACTTGGAACAAAGACAATTAAGTTGGGGAGGGAAGGTGAAAGAACGGACAGGGTACTAAAGGCTGCAAACTGTAGGTTTAACTCAGTGTCTTTGGGAGGAAACTAAAAAGGTTCAAAAGAGTTTCTAGGGCAGTGGTCAGCACAAACTCAGTTTGCACTCTGCATGCAGACTGAGGCTAGAGGAAGAGGAGAGCACAGGTGCAGAGCTGCTTGCCACTGAGCCTCAGGGCCGTGCTGGACGAGGATTTAGACTCGGGGGCCGTATGCGAGAGACAGGATGGGTGGGAGAGGAAAGCACTGGTGACGGAGCAGAGCTGACTGGGGTCTGGGAAGAGCCATGCCGTTCTTTCAGGCAGCCATGTTCTATGCACACATATTCCCCCTCCCTCCCAGCCCAACTGTACACACCTTTTAAAATGATTTTTGGAAAAATGTCTTACTTTTTAAAATAAGTCAACCTTTTATTAGACAGAGCAAGAGGACACCAAAAAATGGCATAATGAGTAAATTTTAATTAATAATATTAATTTTACAAGAGCATGAAAGAGAATGTAGTACTCTATGACAGGGGCTGACAAACTAAGGCCTGTAGGCCAAATCTGGCCCACTGCCTGTATTTGTAAATAAAGTTTTCTTGGGACACAGCCACACCAATTTTTTAACATATTGTCTCTGGCTGCTTTCATGCTACAACAGCAGAGGTGAGTAGTTGTGACAGAGTCTATATGGCCCCCTAAAGCCACAAATATTTGCTATCTGGTCCCTTACAGAAAAAGTCCATTGACGCATGCCGTAGAGTAATGACATAAGGTGGTTTCATTTTATACAGAGTGCCAAAGAGTTACCAACCAGAGCACAAAGGTGTGTCTTAATTTCCTTACTATTCAATAATCTTGTTCTGATTTGATAGTTGTCTGTGTTGTCTTTCTTTCAGTTCAGATGTTTCATGAAGGGAGAGCTTTTAAAGTCAGCAGCATGGAAACAGGCAGAGGAACAAATGCTGGCTTTAGAAATCACTTGACCATCAGGACACAGCTATCAGCAACTGCCCCAGTCATTTCCTATGTGATGCAGAGCCTGTCCTTCTCAAGGGGGCTGTGAGGTTGCTCACCCTCCTTCAACTTGTTAACTCGTGAATGTCCATAGTGGCTCACTCAAGAAGCATTTGGTGAGTTCCGACTATCAGGAAGCCACCCTGCAGACGCTGAGAACGTGCACGGCAGAGAGCCTAGAGGACCTCAAGAAGCCCGCTATCCAGTGAGGGAGACACATATGTAAACACACATACCATCCATTAAAGCTAACGACAGAAGAACAAATCTGAAACAGCACATGGTAAGGAAAGACCCTCAAGGCTGCGGGGTGTCTCCACCATCACTGTTAACTCCCTGATGGCTAGAGAACACCCAGACCTTGATGGTTATAGTGTGGTTCCGTCTCCTTGGCGGGGATTCTCCCACGTGGCAGGCATCCAGGGATGTATGAGCTTGAGGTCCCCCAAACACCCAAAAGAATTCTAAATTCCTTTCTGAAAGGACAGTCTGGAATCTCTAGCTCCTTGTTCTCTGACCCTGAGAGCTGGGAAACTCTCTCAACTGGTAATCTGGTACCGGGCCGCCAGTGAAATGAGATGTCCAAAGTCACACATTTGCAGTGTTGGCCAGATAATTTCATAAGAAAAAAGCCATTCCTTTCATGAGAGCTGTTAAATATATTTCTTCCCCAGGAAGGAGGTGAAGAACTCTGGAAGTAGAAAGAAAGGCATCTACGGACCACGTTCTTTTGAAGGAGAAAAAAGTAGTGAGCTCTGAATCGCCAAGTTGGGAAACCCAATTACAGCACCATGGGATGGCTCTTCCTCAAGGCCTGCTTCTTGTGAGAGAGAACCATAAATGTCCACTTACAGACATGGGTCTGTTGTCAAAAATGTGCCTCCTTTAATGCTAAAACAATGAGGGCACAGAAGAAAGCAAGATGAGTTATGTTAATTCTTAATAAAATGAAAGGAAAGGAGCTTAGTTAATCTAGAAAACTAATTAATCTCCAGAACAGTTTGCAAGAGAAGGATTCCTGTGGGCAGCAGACGTATAAATCATAAACATACACACATGCGTCCACCCAGGCATACACACAAGCATGCTCTTTTTTAGAAAAGGGAGACAGGGCTTGTTTACTTTTAAGCAATGCACCATTGGCATTCAAGAATGGAAACCGCACACACTGAATTCTTACAGGTGTCAGATATTCAGATCAAGAATAACAACCAATGTTTACATGCCAAGAAAATGTTGGTATCGCTCACACTGTTAAGGATATGACCCTGGAACTACATTGCATTCTAGTACCTATCCCATTTTCTACCCACTTTACCTGTAAACTGCCAGACTGTACTGCAGAGCCCCAGACAGAGAGCTTGAGATGCTGGGCAGGAGTTGCCAGGGATCGAGCCAGCTCTAAGAGTTCTGATCTCCCAGCCTTAGCCCCCAAACACCAGGCCCCTGCATCCACCCACTGGTCACCAGGGGAGAGGACAGTGCAAAGGAAGCAAGAACAGGAAGGAAATGAAGGCCCAGAGCTAGGCTAAAATCATGAACTTGGCCTAGCTTTTCGCTACTCTACACCCTTTCTCCCACTGACCCTGTCTCCTTCCGTTCACATCCTATTGGTCTGTGAACATCCTCTTAGACTATTGCCTGAAGGGTCACCATTGTCCTCTGGAGACCAGCCCAAGGTCTGGGGACAAGGGTCCCAAGACACCAGCATCTATGGCCCATTGCTCCTGGCCAAGGTGTGCAAGATCAGTGCGGTTCTTTCTCTCTCATTAGAAAGCATTGTGCAGAGGGCAGACTGAGTCACCAGGCCCCCTGGGTGAGGGCAAACTCTCATGCCTCTGTCTGTCTTCTAGGTCCCAAGCAAGTATGCTTACTTGTGACACTATTGAGTTGTGACACTGAAATACATACATCCACAAGGGAAAAATCACTTCCCTTGCGTTTATTTATTTGTAAGGGATTGGTGGTGCCCTGTTCATGATTGCTTCACAGACATTCACATGTTTGGGAGAAGACTTTACACGCCTTCTTGCTTGGAAAGCTGTCTGCTCTGCAGGAGTGGCCTTTTCTCAGCAATGGTCCCCTCAAGGATGCCAACATTTTAGGACATGAATTTTCTGGTTTCTGGTACTAGAGAACAGCCCAAACCTTGGTACAGGCCAAGCTATCCTAATGGCATTTTCAAAAGGAGTTCATGAAGCTAAAGGGCTTTCTGCTCAGTCTCAGATGTTACTCCATTTGTACTGCAAATGGCATAAGCAGGTCTGTGTTGTGGGATGCTGGGAAGGAGGGTGCGTAATCCTGGCAACCTTGATAGAGAAGCATGGTTCTCAGGTCTTCCAATGAGAGTGACTCTGGCTTGCAGAATAAAGTACTGGCAAAAATAGCTGCCTGTGTCTGGCGCGTGTATTAGAGGTGCCTCTGCCAGCACTGGCATGCGTGGGAGATGATGAGACTGCTCATCAGAGGACAGCCTAGAAGAGGACCCTGCAGAGAACCACCCACTGCCAGCCGAAGGACCAGCCTTTGTGATCTGACTGATATGCTACCTGGTATGAGTTCACGCCTTACCTAACCGAAGACCACCTGTTGGTGAAGGTCCTAAGAGTGGTCAAGGTTAACCTAGCTGTTCTCTCATGGAGCTCTTTAGTAAAGACTATAGAAACCTCAGCACAAACAGCACCATTTGGGGACACCTCTGATGCAGGGTAATACATGGGAGAGATGTGTTCTCCCCATGCCATCCTGTTTATTCAGGGCTGGCACCATGGTGGCTTGACAACTTTGGTGGCTGTACCCAATGGGAGGCAGGAGAGCGGTGATGGTGCCCAACAGGGGCCTCTATTCTAGGTGAAGCAGGAGTTGCCCCCGGCAGGACTACATGATGAGCATTCACGAGAGCTCCCTAAGGGACATCGGAAAGGATCTGGATAGAAAGACAGTTTACATAAACTAGAGGGTTTAAACTGTAGGGATGGGTTGGGGCCAAGGAAATCTGAGTTATGACTTTACTCATTTACCCCTGTACCCATAGGAAGATGAAATCTAAGGAAATTTGGGCTACATGAATCCATTTGATCTTGGATATCAGTGTTCTGTTTATCTGAATAAGATAAAATTCACATTAATTCAGCCCACTTCATGAGAAAGACCAGCTGTAAACAGGGAATAGACTCAGAATATTTCAAAAGAAGTTTATAATGTAACTTGAGTTTATAGCTAACAGAAGGTTTCAAGTTAAAATCCTAACTAATCTGCTTTGATCTCACTTGAGATACATTTGCAATTATTGAAATGGCTATAAAATACGGGTTCACTTATATACATTAAATGTGTTTCATGAAAACTTTCTTATGTTATTCTTTTGCTTAACAATTCATTCCTTCTTATCTAGAGCAAGAAAAAATTTCCATCCTGGTCTAGTCGTTGATCACTCAATTACTGGAATGTGAATTACTCTTGTTATTCTAAATCTAAGTTCTGCTCAGGAAAACGTACATTCATTTGAAGGCTGTAGCACTCAGGTATAACATAAGACATCTTAAAGATAATTCATGTAATTAGAGTCACAATATAGAAAGTCCACTGATTCTATAGTACAGGGTTGAAAGACAGGTACAAACTTCCAGTTATAAAATAAATAAGTTATGGGGATGTAATGTATGGCACAGTGACTATAACTAGTAATAATACTGTATTGCATATTTGAAAGTTGCTGAGAGTAAATATTAAGAGTTCTTATCACAAGAAAAAAACGTTTTTTAACTTATGGTGGCAGATGTTAACTAGAATTATTATGGTGATCATTTTGCAATATATACAAATATTGAATCATTATGTTGTACACCTGAAACTAATATAATGTCATGTCATTTATACTTCAATAAAAATTCTTAAGTGAGAATAAAAGAAAAAATAGACAAATAATTTTTTAGAACCACAGAGTATTAGAGTTGAAAGGATTCTTAGGGGTCACTGCATTTACTAATAACAGGACTGCCACTGTTACAGGTGATCTGCTTTCGGCCAGAATATACTTAATGACTGAAAACTTACCATCTCCCAGGCAGCCTGTGTAATATTTTTGAATAGCCTCAATTATTAGAAAGCGCTTTCTTATATTGAACTTATACCTTCCTTATACTTCTAACCCACAGACACTCAACTCTGTTTTCTAGGGGCACACAGGGTGTGCAAAAAGAATAATCCTTTTGCACACACTGGCCCTTCACATTTTGAAAGACATTTATCATGTCCTCCTTAAAAGTTCTCTTGCTTGGGAATAGTCCACGTTCCTTCCATTGCTCTTCAAATAGTTGGTGGGTCATCCAAGCTCCACTAAGCCCCCCTCTACCTACCACATAATTTATTACTTCCTCTTCACTCAGACTTGTTTTGACTCCTGTGTAGTCAAGAATATGGCCTTGCTCGAGGAGCTCTAGGCTTTGCCCTCAGCTTCTGGGAAGTAATCTGTATCGTATCTGCTGGGGGTATCTTTGTGTAGGGTGGGGACTGGCCACGGCAGATCATAGGGCCACACCCAATAGTCTTAGGGTAGGAGGTGGCCAGGCCAGAAAGATCAACTATGTGATTTAGGTCAGTGGCTTTGGGTCATGTGTCAACCTAGAGACCAAGTTCAACCAAGTTGGAAATCAATCAATCAATCATGTCTACGTAATGAAGCCCCAGTAAAAACTCTGCACGCCAAAGCTCACTGTATATTGTCACACATCGACAATGGGAGGGTAACACACTCTGTCTCCACAGAAGACAATGGAAGCTTCATGTTTGGAACCCTCCCAAACTCTGCCCTCTGCATCTCTTCCTTTGGATGATTTTAATCTGTATCCTTTCTCTATAATAAGATGTAGCTGTGAGTACTTTCAGTGAGTCTCTGAGTCCTTCTAGTGAATTACCAAACCTGAAGGTGATTTGGGGAACCCTCTAAACTTGTAGTTGGTGTCAGAAGTGAGAGTAGTCTTCTCTGGATTCTTCCTCTAATTTTGTAGTTGGACCCTAACTCCTTGCAGTTGGTGTCAGAAGTCTTGGGCAGATTTGGCAGTCCAAGGACTGTGCCCTCAAACCTCACAGTTTGGTGAATTCCAGGTAGCTCTTTTCAACAAGGTCCTTGAGGTTAAGAGCTATGCTTTTATTTTGATCTTTCTTCACAGTAATTCAAACAATGTTTATGACTTATTAGCTCCGGGACAGAAAGGGAAAGATCCTATATTTAGTTTTACTTACTTTAGCATAATCAAGAGGTAGGAATGTCATCCCTTTGATGAAAAACAAAACAAAACAAACACAATAACTTAGAAGGCAAATCAGTAGCCCTTAGAGACAAATAGAAAATAATAGGTGCATAGGTTTCCCCTGAATTAATAGACTACCAAAAATTGAGTATGCTAATGAAGTCTGAGATACTATAAAGGGGTGCTTAATGGTTCATTAAGCATTTAGCGAACTCTGAAGACTGGTCTGTACAGATGCATGCTCATTTTTTAATCCATCTGCAGGACCAGATTAGGAGTAATAATAATGTTTATATTGTTACTGAAATTTAGAATGTAAATACTATTCTGACATTTTACACATTATCTGAAGTTTTACTTCCTTTTAAAAATGTATTTGGCCCAAGCCATTATGATTAATTACGATGTTTTGCAACAGACATTTCTATAGCCTTGTCACTTTTTATAGAGGCTTTGCAGTGGTTTATGACAGCTTTACTGCGGGGGCGGGGCGTGGGGGTGGATAAGGAAATATCTCAATTATGTTGCATTATGAGAATTACACATTTTTGAGTAAAGATGAGCTCATTGTACTATTTAGAAACTTTGCTATTCTTCAGCTTTAAATCATCCTCAGCTTTAGGAGCATGTGTTAAGTCCAATGTCAGAGATCTCTGCAGTAATCCAAAAGGCACTGATGGGTGACAGAGATGGAGTCAAGAGTCATGTTGTCATGGTAACCCAGAGCTTCTCCCCTGATTTCTGCTCACCCCCTCCTTCTCCGTGGATTCTCAAAGAATTCTCAAGAAGAAAGAAAATGAAAATTGCAAATGGAATTCTTGATATAATAAAATCCCATTTTCGCCTAGCGCCTGAACTCAAATCGTTCCCACTGCTTTCCCACGACACCATCCCCAAGCCTTCTATATCGCCTTAGTGATAAACTTACAGTTTTAGAACATTCCTATGCTTTTTCATGAGTTTTAATGTTTACTTCAGGTAAGAAACTTACATGAAGCTTATGTTTGATGTGGCATTTCGATGGTGCCTCTTTCCAAAGCTCAGTCTGTGATCACCCTTCAGGGTTATTAGAACTGTGCAGAAACTGGGCTTTGAAAATCTGCAAATGTATTTAGAGTTCTTTCAAAAGAAATGTGTTTACCAAAAAAAGGCAGGGAAACATCTGGAAGGGTCTCATCTACTTTTTTAACCTACTCTCTAAGCAAAACACTAAGATGACAGAGCAATGTGGGTACTAGGTGAATTACGGGGCTTTTATTTTCCAACACTGGAAACCCAGATGACCCCTCTTCTACCACATTCCTTGGGAAGGCCAAAAAGAAGTTAAATAACATTAGACAAGGAGTCTGGGCTTGACGATTACACTGCATTACAATCGTGACTATTTCCAGTCTCCAGAGTTCAACTGAGCCAGTTCCATGCTTTCCCTCTATCAAAATAAAATTAACAGAGAAAAGGCAAATATGAGCCCTAGCAATCATTTCATTTGCATTCGCTTGACTGTATTCTGATCTCGTGCACACAAAGGAAAGGGAAGTCTAATCTCTCTCTGCTCATCAGACTGCGTATCAGTGGGCACCCCTTGTGCTATAGAACAACCTTCCAAGAGAGGTGACATGAAGCTGGCTCATTATGTGAAGCCAGTGGTACAGAATATCACCCTGTCGGGAAGGATTCAGACCAGTACTTGGGAGGATGGATTAGATGAGTAGATGTGTCCTTCCTGTGATCTCAAGCTCATATCTCTTCCTGTGCAATGGCTTTTCTTTGAAGGCAGCAGCATGGAGCTTAAAACAAGATTCTGATTGTCAAGGTCAGGATGAGCCATTTCTGCCGTCTGCTTCCAAACTTGCTCCCTACTCCTAACCAGTGGCCTTTCCAAGTCTCAGGTGGGGGATACTGAAAGTGGTTCCAGGAGCAGGAGTGAAGCACCATTTCCACAAAGTCCATTACTCACCGAGATGAGAGCCCTCGGGTGCTCACCCTGTGGGCTGCACACTGGCATGACCATAGTTCTGATCCATTGACTGATAGTCTAGGAAGCTTCCTCCTTACCATACAAAAGATGACAATAAAGACAAACTGGTGGCTTTGAACCTGGAGTTGGGCAGCCTAGTGAGGAAGAAGCTGCAGAATATCCTAAGGTGCCTTTTCTGCACTGTGGACTCTAGCCATCCCACTCTAGTCATTACTCCCTGAACAAGTGTGGACTTTTGTGCCTCTCCTGCTTCTGTGTTCATCCCAGGTTTCGGCCTGGAATGACCTTTACTTTATTTACTCTTGCCTATGGAAATAGGAGTGGAAGTGCTGGATAACATGGCAATTCTATATTTAACTTTTTGAGGAACTGTCAAACTGTTTTCCACAGTGGCTGTACCATTTTACATGTCCCCCGGCAATGCACAAAGGTTCCAATTTCTCCACGTCCTTGCCAATACTGATATTCCATTTTTTGATAACAGCCTTTCTAACAGATGTGAAGTGATATTTCATTGGGGTTTTATTTGCACTTCTCTAATGACTAATGATGTAGAGCATCTTTTCATGCGTTTATTGGCCATTTGTAATATCTTCTTTGGAGAAATATCTATTCAAGTCTCTTGCCCGTTTTTGAATTGAATTGGATTTTTGTTGTTGAACGGTAGGAATTCTTTATATATTCTGGATATTAATCCTAAATTAGATATATGATTTGCAAATATTTTCTCCCATCCTGTGGGTTGTTTTTCAATCTCTTGACAGTGTCCTTTGATGTACAAAAGCATCATTTTTGGGTAATGCTTTATCAGTCTTAGATTTTTTATTTTTATTTTTATTTTATTTATTTTTTTTTTTTGCAGTACGCGGGCCTCTCACCGTTGTGGCCTCTCCTGTTGCGGAGCACAGGCTCCGGACGCGCAGGCTCAGCGGCCACGGCTCACGGGCATGTGGGATCTTCCCGGATCGGGGCACGAACCCGTGTCCCCTGCATCGGCAGGCGGACTCTCAACCACTGCGCCACCAGGGAAGCCCTCAGTCTTAGATTTTAACTAACATTTTTCTTTGGCATCTGTGGTTCAAAAGCCTTCCAATATTTGGTGTTCCTATGATAAGCCTGCCAATAAGAGTTACCAAAGATTTCTTATGCTATTTTGTGCTTAAGATACTTATCCAATTCGGTCCTTGTTACTTGCAGGCCACTAACCAGTCAGCAGATGGGGAAAACTTGAAAGACTATTGTTAAGCACATGTGCCAAGGACTGCCTGGGGATAAACTGCTTTTGAAATCAAGAATAACTTACTCTAAGGATGTTGATGAGGGTAACTCTGTTAGAATGCCTTCTGGGTATCACATGTGCTTTAAAGAAACATGACTCCACACTCTTCACAAAATGTACCAACTGGATCGGCTCTTGGCACAAAGACCAGTGCCTAGTAATTGGAAGGAATTAAAAGGAAATTAAGTTTAAGAATGGTTTCCATTACTGGTCCAAGTCTGAGAAAAGATGTTACACTGAGGCCATAATTCATACATGAAATCTTATTGGGGAATGACATGAAAAACATGAAAGAATTATGCATTTTTTGAAAAAGAATTAAGAAACATTTGAGTTTTCTAGTGATACTTATTTTGTTTAAACAAAAGAGGTTACTGCAGCAGAAATTCTGAATCTTTTAACTTGGTAAGTTCAATCACAAACAGCTATTCATTCCTTACATGGGATAAATGTGGTTTGAGTTCAGTCTATTCACTGTCATCCCTGCAAGATCCCTGACTGGGCACTTTCTCAAAGTCCTGCCAGTGACAAGAGGCTTGCAAATTAGGAATCAATCACAACTTCCTGTGACACTTCTTTGCCCCCTGACCTCACGTTTTTAATTTTCAAAACATCTCAGTGCTTTCCCAAAGTGCTATGAAAGGCTCCTGGTGGGTTAGGTTAGATGGATGGTCCAAATGTCGCTAATGATGCCTGCTCTTTTGGAGAACTGCGTTTAAGATGGGCAGAGATCATGTCTAACACAGTGCGCAGCAGAGAGTTGCCTTTCTATAAATATTTAAATAATTATCTAGTGGGTACTTCTCCATCAAAAGAAGTCTCCCTCAGCTTCCTACCTCCATAACTTCCAAAGCGTTACCTTTTTTTTTTTTACCTCATAGGAGACATGGTCAGAATAAAACCAAGGTAGATGACACTGCCTTGGATTAGAACGGGTGTCAAGTGCTCAGTACAAGACTCACAGTCTCACCGATGTACAGCAAGAGAGATTCTTCCGGACCCTCTAAGTGTTCTAGAACACAAGCCACGGCCTACTCAGGCACGCACAGCTCACAGTCATCAAGGGTAGATCATAGAAAAGACATTCACACCAAGGTCACTGTCAGGCCTGTCTTGAGAAATGTGTACAACAACGTTCCCCAAAGAGGAGCAGTCAGAACCACTGATACGCCCTCGATTTCAGTCAA
This sequence comes from Lipotes vexillifer, assembly GCF_000442215.2. Lineage (NCBI taxonomy): Eukaryota > Metazoa > Chordata > Mammalia > Artiodactyla > Lipotidae > Lipotes > Lipotes vexillifer. Next base: position 1,116,121 of record NW_006785785.1, read on the forward strand.
GACTCTGACCAAGTCAAGTGAGGTCCGCCTGCTAATTGTATCTCTGTTACGACCCCAGGACTCTTCTTAGATTGATACCACACAGCGTGAAGGTCTCAAAAGCAAAAACACATCAGGTTTCACAGGGTGTATGAGTTAAAAGAACTGAAAAAGCCAACTTGCAGAGTTCAATACATTTGGCTTATAGAAAAGTTGTTCCAAAATAGCAATAAGGGGTCATCTGCTTGCAGTTAAGTCTCAGCAGAGGAAGCAGCTCCCTGTGTGGTGGGATGTTGGAGGGTCTTGTTACAAAGAAACTGCCCATCCTCATTCCTTTGCACTAATACACAGAGTCTTAGGCAAACAAGTGTGCCCTTTTGGGTAGTTTACCCAACAAGCATATATTAAGAACATAGGATAGGAACTTCCCTGGCAGTCCAGTGGTGAAGACGCTGCACTTCCATGCAGCATGGCCAAAAAAAAAAGAACCTAGGATACAGGGAGGCACTCTGCTCTGGAATTGCAAACACAAATGAGACATGTCCCCTGGTCTGTAGGGCTGTAATTAGGCTGGACATAGGTCCTGGTTTGCCCAGAAGAGTCGCAGTTTATGCCTATTATCCTGCATCCGTCTGGTTTATTTTCTCCTGGATTTTTCTTTTTCTTTTTTTTTTTAAACAAAGTATTATTATTAGGACTTTAAAAAATGAGATGGGAAGAGTTGGGCAGAGCTTCACTCTTTACTTCCATGGTCCCATCTTGCAACGTGTTTGATACATGCAGTGAACAGAGTTCACATGTTAACACATAACGTTCCTACCAAATGGAGAGACTTGTGCTGAAAGGCAACTGATGGGTTATTGCACACACATAATTCGTAACTGTGCTCAAAGACAGTTCTATTTATACCCAGAGAAATACAAACCATAATTGTCAAAAATCAGCAAAATTTACACATGTAGAGCTGGAGTAACTGAACTACAAAACTGTTGTGATAAAGCTTATGTTAAATAAAAACAGACTTCATCAGGGAGTAAGCAGTTCTCTTGCTGCCTGTCATCAACTGGATTTGAGAAATGTTTGCGACTTTAAAGAACTAGCTTAAATGATATGAAATTGCTGACATTAGACAGTTTTCAACTTCAGAACATACTTTATGAATCTACCTAAGTGTCCTACAAAAAAGTATGGGAGTTTTAGAAACAGATCTTCTAAATTTGATTGCACTTTGTTCAAAATAAAGTCATAAACCCATAATCAAGTGTTCAACAAATGAAACACAGAGATCTCAGCCTCTGAAGCCTGTAAAGAGTTGCAATTATTAAATAAAATAAAACTTGCAAATGGGGAGGACGTGAAACACATCCCTGCAAAAGCAAGGGAGGAACTAAATGAGTATCAGACAGCAAGAAACAAACAATATAAAAGAGTAAATTTTAAAATTCTATAATTGTGCTCCAAAATTGATTTGGAGGAAGATTTTCTGAAACTTGAACACAGAATATTCTTACTGAATTGAGAAACTTATTTTACTGAAACGAATTTATAGTTGGTTGTTGTTCCATAAATTCTTAATAATTTTGTACCAGCCTGTGATATTCTATCAAGAGAAATAGAAGCTGCAGTTATCAAAATACATAGGTAGTTTTATATGTTAACAAACATATATACATAAATATATGGGTAGGCAGTTAGATAACTGAAGAAAAATGCTGTGGCTCTAAGGTAATACTAGAAAAAAATAGCCTTAAGAAAAAGTGTTGACATGACATTAGACATAGACTTGGTGAAGGTGACTAAAATACAGAAAGCGGTATCAAGAACAATTATTCTGCTTATTTTAATGTCTTGACAAACAACAGAAAGAAAATTTTAATTTTTTTACTTTGGTGCACATGAAATTTTTTATAAGAAAATATTGTATTTTTGAGGGTGATTTTTGATTAGAACTATTTTATGGGTCCACTAATATAATTTTAGATAATTAATAGTATTGGTTACCCCTTTTTCACTCTCAAAAGTGTCTCAGTTTGGATAGTAAATTATGTGGTTCCATTACTTATAATTTAGAACAGGGAGAGATGTGTAACAGAAAAATACAGAAAAGTAGCAAAAAAGCAATATGGTAGTCTAGGTACCCGAAAAGACCTTCTTATCAAATAGAGTTAAACATTATGGATAAGATATTTTCACAAATCTTACTAAATGCATTGCTGAACTTGTAAAAAAGTAAGAATTTATTTATTTATTTGTTTGTTTGTTTATTTATTTATTTATTTATTTTCGCGATACGTGGGCCTCTCACTGTTGTGGCCTCTCCCGTTGTGGAGCACAGGCTCCGGACGCACAGGCTCAGCGGCCATGGCTGAGAAAGACCCAGCAGAAACAACAGATGGCAGAAAGAGATGTTCAAACATAGATTACAGATAAACAACAAAAAGTGGATTAACGTGTTTAAGGAAATTAAGATGTTTAAGGAGATAAAATAAATTAAGCAAAAAAAAAGAGAAATGATCAGGAATGACCAATTTCTGCTTCTGGCCATGTTGGACAAACCGGACCTGGATTTATCCTCCAGCCTTAAATAACTAGAAAACCAAACAAAATATTAGAAAAAAAGGGGTTTTGGATACTGGGCAATGGACAACAGAGGAAAGTAATCTTTGAGAGAAGGGAAACAAATGAGGTGGGCCCTGTACTTGCCCAGTTCACTGTCCAGGGAGGACTTCCAGGCCACAGAACAGAGGGGCTCAAACAGAGCCAGGCAGTGACCTTGCTGACCTGAGGAGACAGTTTAGAATTTGGGGAGGCCAAGACAGCTAAAATTTTCAGGGCAAAATATAGAAAGAAAGAGGAGACTTGGAGAGAAAGAGAGAGAGTCTGTCCCCTGCGGTTGGGAATAATTTATGTTCAAGCAGAGGGGAAAGACCTGCTAATACATGGAGCATTGGACAGAGTGCTCCAAAGGGGTCAATAATAAGAAGAATGTTAAGAGTCCTCTAATAGTGGTCAAAGTAACCCTAGGTGCTCTGTACCTGCCCTAGCACTGATTAAAAGCAAGCCTCAAAAAGGACATATTGATTCCAAATAATTGTGAAAATTAGTACATTATTCTAAATAACCCATGGATCAAAAAAGTTACTATAGTGAAAAAGAGAAATTTTTTTTTTTTTTTTTTTTTTTT
>NW_006785785.1:1119408-1198176 GCF_000442215.2 Lipotes vexillifer
ATTTATTATAGTGAAAAAGAAAAATTTTTTTTTTTTTTTTTTTTTGCGGTACTCGGGCCTCTCACTGCTGCGGCCTCTACCGTTGCAGAGCACAGGCTCCAGACGCGCAGGCTTAGCAGCCATGGCTCACGGGTCCAGCCGCTCCGCGGCATGTGGGATCTTCCCGGACCAGGGCACAGAACCCGCGTCCCCTGCATCGGCAGGCGGACTCCCAACCACTGCGCCACCAGGGAAGCCCGAGAAAATATTTTGAACTAATTAATGATAGTGAAAATAATCATCGTTATCAGAACTTGAGGCTACAGACAAAGCAGTACTTAGTGGGTAATGTACAGAACTAAGTGTTTATAGAATAAGAAAGAGTGAAAATTGTTAAAGCTAAGTAGCCATCTTAAGATGGGAGATAGAGAACAGCAAAATAAAGCAGAGGGAATGAAATAGTAAAGCGCAGAAATTAAAACAATGAAGAACAAACATACTATAAAGAAAATTGCAAAAGCCCAAATAATTAAGACAGTCTGGTAATGGCATAGGTTAGGGAGCCCAGAGACAGACACATACATATTTGGACGCTTGTTACATGAGCAAAGGAGCACTGCAGATCAGTGGGAATTCAATAAATGGTGTGAGAGAAACTATTTGCAAAATAGTAGAATCCAGAGTTCACAAAGAATCCCTATGAATTGATAAACAAAAAGATAAACAACTCTGTAGAAAAATAGGCAAAAGATTTGAATAAGAGCTATACAAAAGGAGAGAAATAACTAACAAACATGAGAATATACTCAACCTTATTAGTAATCTGGAAGATGCAAATTAAAATTATAATGATATGCCATTAAGAACCCACCTGATGGCCAAATATTTTTTAAAGCAGACAATACAAGCATTGATAAGGTTGGGAAGAAAGGGAACTCTTGTCTATTGTTAGACAATTACTAGATACTACCTTCTTTGTTTGCTTTTTTTTGTTCCCTTTTCTCCACACCCTCTCCAGCATTTGTTATTTGTGGACTCTTTATTTTATTTTTTTTAATGTTTACTTATTTATTTTTTTTCTTATTACTCATCCATTTTATACACATCAGTGTACACATGCCAATCCCAATCTCCCAATTCATCCCACCACCACCACCACCACCCCCTGCCACTTTCCCCCCTTGGTGTCCATACGTTTTTTCTCTACTTCTGTGTCTCAATTTCTGCACTGCAAACTGGTTCATCTGTACCATTTTCTAGGTTCCACATATGTGTGTTAATATATGATATTTGTTTTTCTCTTTCTGACTTACTTCATTCTGTATGACACTCTCTAGATGCATCCACGTCTCTACATATGACCCAATTTCGTTCCTTTTTATGGCTGAGTAATATTCCACTGTATATATGTACCACATCTTCTTTATCCATTCGTCTGTCGATGGGCATTTAGGTTGCTTCCATGACCTGGCTATTGTAAATAGTGCTGCAATGAACATTGGGGTGCATGTATCTTTTTGAACTATGGTTTTCTCTGGGTATATGCCCAGTAGTGGGATTGCTGGGTCATATGGTAATTCTATTTTTAGTTTTTTAAGGAACCTGCGTACTGTTCTCCATAGTGGCTGTATCAATTTACATTCCCACCAACAGTGCAAGAGGGTTCCATTTTCCCCACACCCTCTCCAGCATTTGTTGTTTGTAGATTTTCTGATGATGCCCATTCTAACTGGTGTGAGGTGATACCTCATTGTAGTTTTCATTTACATTTCTCTGTTGATTACTGATGTTGAGCATTCTTTCATGTGTTTGTTGGAAATCTGTATATCTTCTCTGGAGAAATGTCTATTTAGGTCTTCTGCCCATTTTTGGATTGGGTTGTTTGTTTCTTTAATATTGAGCTGCATGAGCTGGTTATATATTTTGGAGATTAATCCTTTGTCCGATGATTCATTTGCAAATATTTTCTTCCATTCTGAAGGCTGTCTTTTCGTCTTGTTTACAGTTTCCTTTGCTGTGAAAAAGCCTTTAAGTTTCATTAGGTCCCATTTGTTTATTTTTGCTTTTATTTCCATTACTCTAGGAGGTGGATCAAGAAATATCTTGCTGTGATTTATGTCAAAGAGTGTTCTTCCTATGTTTTCCTTTAAGAGTTTTACAGTGTCCAGTCTTACATTTAGGTCTCTAACCCACTCTGAGTTTATTTTTGTGTATGGTGTTAGGGAGTGTCCTAATTTTATTCTTGGTCAGTTTTCCCAGCACCAATTACTGAAGAGACTGTCCTTTCTCCATTGTATGTCCTTGCCTTTTTATCATAGATTAGTTGACCATAGGTGCGTGGGTTTATCTCTGGGCTTTCTATCCTGTTCCATTGATCTATATTTCTGTTTTTGTGCCAGTACTATATTGTCTTGATTACTGTAGCTTTGTAGTATAGTCTGAAGTCAGGGAGCCTGATTCCTCCAGCTCCGTATTTTTCCCTCAAGACTGTTTTGGTTATTTGGGGTCTTTTGTGTCTCCATACAAATTTTAAGACTTTTTGTTCTAGTTCTGTAAAATATGCCATTGGTAATTTGATAGGGATTGCATTGAATCTGTAGATTGCTTTGGGTAGTAGAGTCACTTTCACAATATTGATTCTTCCAATCCAAGAACATGGTATATCTCTCCATCTGTTGGTATCATCTTTAATTTCTTTCATCAGTGTCTTATAGTTTTCTGCATACAGGTCTGTTGTCTCCGTAGGTAGGTTTATTCCTAGGTATTTTATTCTTTTTGTTGCAATGGTAAATAGGAGTGTTTCCTTAATTTCCCTTTCATATTTTTCATCATTAGTGTATAGGAATGCAAGAGATTTCTGTGCATAAGTTTTTATTTTTAATATCCTGGAACTTTACCAAATTCATTGATTAGCTCTAGTAGTTTTATGGTGGCATCATTAGGATTCTCTATGTATAGTATCATGTCACCTGCAAACAGTGACAGTTTTACTTCTTCTTTTCCAATGTGTATTCCTTTTATTTCTTTTTCTTCTCTGATTGCTGTGGCTAGGTCTTCCAAAACTATGTTGAATAATAGTGGCGAGAGTGGACATACTTGTCTTGTTCCTGATCTTAGAGGAAATGCTTTCAGTTTTTCACCATTGACAATGATGTTTGCTGTAGGTTTGTCATATATGGCCTTTATTATGTTGAGGTAAGTTCCCTCTATGCCCACTTTCTGGAGAGTTTTTATCATAAATGGGTGCTGAATTTTGTCAAAAGCTTGTTCTGCATCTATTGAGATGATCAAATTGTTTTTCTTCTTCAGTTTGTTAATATGGTGGATCACGTTGATTGATTTGCGTATATTGAAGAATCCTTGCATTCCTGGGGTAAATCCCATTTGACCATGGTGTACGATCCTTTTAATGTGTTGTTGGATTCTGTTTGCTAGTATTTTGTTGAGGATTTTTGCATCTATATTCATCAGTGATATTGGTCTGTAATTTTCTTTTTTGTAGTATCTTTGTCTGGTTTTGGTATCAGGGTGATGGTGGCCTCATAGAATGAGTTTGGGAGTATTCCTTCCTCTGCAATTTATTGGAAGAGTTTGAGAAGGATGGGTGTTAGCTCTTCTCTAAATGTTTGATAGAATTCACCTGTGAAGCCATCTGGTCCTGGGCTTTTGTTTGTTGGAAGATTTTTAATCACAATTTCAATTTCATTACTTGTGATTGGTCTGTTCATATTTTCTATTTCTTCCTGGTTAAGTCTTGGAAGGTTATACCTTTCTAAGAATTTGTCCATTTCTTCCAGGTTGTCCATTTTTTTGGCATAGAGTTGCTTGCAGTAGTGTCTTAGGATGCTTTGTATTTCTGCGGTGTCTGTTGTAACTTCTCCTTTTTCATTTCTAATTTTATTGATTTGAGTCCTCTCCCTCTTTTTCTTGATGAGTCTGGCTAATGGTTTATCCATTTTGTTTATCTTCTCAAAGAACCACCTTTTAGTTTTATTGATCTTTGCTATTGTTTTGTTTCTATTTCATTGATTTCTGCTCTGATCATTATGATTTCTTTCCTTCTGCTAACTTTGGGTTTTGTTTGTTCTTCTTTTCTAGTTCCTTTAGGTGTAATGTTAGATTGTTTACTTGTGCTTTTTCTTGTTTCTTGAGGTAGGCTTGTATAGCTACAAACTTCCCTCTTAGAATTGTTTTTGCTGCATCCCATCGGTTTTGGAACGTTGTGTTTTCATTGTCATTTGTCTCGAGGTATGTTTTGATTTCCTCTTTGATTTCTTCAGTGATCTCTTGGTTATTTATTAAAGTATTGTTTAGCCTCCATGTGTTTGTGTTTTTTACGTTTTCTAATCTCATAGTGTTGTGGTCAGAAAAGATGCTTGATATGATTTCAATTTTCTTAAATTTACTGAGGCTTGATTTGTGACCCAAGATGTGATCTATCCTGGAGAATGTTTCGTGCACACTTGAGAAGAAAGTGTACTCTGCTGGTTTTGGATGGAATGTCCTATAAATATCAATTAAATCTATCTGGTCTATTGTGTCCTTTAAAGCTTGTGTTTCCTTATTAATTTTCTGTTTGGATGATCTGTCCATTGGTGTAAGTGAGGTGTTAAAGTCCCCCACTATTACTGTGTTACTGTCGATTTCCTCTTTTAGAGCTGTTAGCAGTTGCCTTATGTATTGAGGTGCTCCTATGTTGGGTGTATATATATTTATTATTGTTATATCTTCTTCTTGGATTGATCCCTTGATCATTATGCAGTGTCCTTCCTTTTCTCTTGTAACATTCTTTATTTTAAAGTCTATTTTATATGATATGAGTATTGCTTCTCCAGCTTTGTTTTGTTTTCCATTTGCATGGAATATCTTTTTCCATCCCCTCACTTTCAGTCTGTATGTGTCCCTAGGTCTGAAGTGGGTCTTTTGTAGACAGCATATATATGGGTCTTGTTTTTGCATCCATTCAGCGAGCCTGTGTCTTTTGGTTGGAGCATTTAATCCATTCACGTTTAAGGTAATTATCGATATGTATGTTCCTATGACCATTTTCTTAACTGTTTTGGTTTTGTTTTTGTAGGTCCTTTTCTTCTCTTGTATTTCCCACTTAGAAAAGTTCCTTTAGCATTTGTTGTAGAGCTCGTTTGGTGGTGCTGAATTCTCTTAGCTTTTGCTTGTCTGTAAAGCTTTTGATTTCTCTGTGAAATCTGAATGAGATCCTTGCTGGGTAATCTTGGTTGTAGATTCTTCCCTTTCATCACTTTAAATATATGTGCCAGTCCCTTCTGGCTTTTAGAGTTTCTGCTGAGAAATCAGCTGTTAACCTTATGGGAATTCCCTTGTATGTTATTGTTCGCTTTTCCCTTGCTGCTTTCAATAATTTTTCTTGGTCTTTACCATTTGTCAATTCGATATCTATGTGTCTTGGCATGTTTCTCCTTGGGTTTATCCTGTATGGGACTCTCTGCGCTTCCTGGGCTTGGGTGGTTATTTCCTTTCCCACATTAGGGATGTTTTCAACTATAATCTCTTCAAATATTTTCTCAGGCCCTTTCTCTCTCTCGTCTTCTTCTGGGACCCCTATAACGCGAATGTTGTTGCGTTTAATGTTGTCCCAGAGGTCTCTTAGGCTGTCTTCATTTCTTTTCATTTTTTTTTCTTTATTCTGTTCCGCAGCAGTGAATTCCATCATTCTGTGTTCCAGGTCGCTTATCCGTTCTTCTGCTTCAGTTATTCTGCTATTGATTCCTTCTAGTGTATTTTTCATTTCAGTTATTGTATTGTTCATGTCTGTTTGTTTGTTCTTTAACTCTTCTAGATCTTTGTTAAACATTTTTACATCTTCTCGATCTTTGCCTCCATTCTTTTTCCAAGGTCCTGGATCATCTTCACTATCATTATTCTGAATTCTTTTTCTGGAAGATTGCCTATCTCCATTTCATTTTGTTGTTTTTCTGGGGTTTTATCTTGTTCCTTCATCTGGTACATAGCCCTCTGCCTTTTCATCTTATCCATCTTTCTGTGAATGTGGTTTTTGTTCCATAGGCTGCAGGATTGTAGTTCTTCTTGCTTCTGATGTCTCTAGATACTACCTTTCTAATTTGACCTAAGAGAGCACATTATCTTACCGTGGAGCAAGGTGTGAAGGCAGAGCCCACAGGGAAGATCAGTTTTGATGTAGGTATAGAGTAAAATGAGGTCTAGGGCCCTGGGGGCTCTTAAAAGTGGTACAACCAGGAGGATGGTGGTGGAGTGGCAGGCACTGGGCATTTCCAGACATCACCAAGGTACAGGGTACCTGTGGAGGGGGTGAGGGAGGTACTCACTGGGAGGAGGAGGCACAGAATTGAGGAGAGAGGTGGTAGTGAGGCACAGGAGTCAAACTTTGCTTGTTTATAATTTTTCCCTTACAAGGTCCACTAACAGTGCTAAATCAGATGTGGCTACAGAGATTTCTGTTATCTGCTTCTGCATGCTCCTGGCTGCCATGACAAAGGAAATTTTGAGTAAACCTCCTTTGGTCAGTTTGTAGTACTGACTCCATGGAGTTGTCACGAAGATGAAATGAGTTAAAAAAATAAATACAGGGCTTCCCTGGTGGCGCAGTGGTTGAGCATCCACCTGTCGGTGCAAGGGACACGGGTTCATGCCCCGGTCCGGAAAGATCCCACATGCCGCGGAGCAGCTGGGCCCGTGAGCCATGGCCGCTGGGCCTGCGCATCCGGAGCCTGTGCTCCGCAATGGGAGAGGCCACAACAGTGAGAGGCCCACGTACCGCAAAAAAAAAAAATAAATAAATAAATAAATACAAAGAAGTAAGCATAGGCAGTGGCACATAGTAAGCACTAGATGATGGTGGTGGTAATGATGATGGAGAAGGAGGAGGTCAATCTGCTTTACATTTCTGTGTCTCAGGATCTTCATCTGTAAAATGGAAGAAACAATAGCATCTACCTCTAGGGTTGTTGTGAAGATGAAAACAGAATATTTGTATTGTATAGACTGGGCTTGTACCTAGCAAATACTTCAAAAGTCGTAGCTTTGCTACTCTTATTGCTTTTGCGCATCACCCATGGTTCCAAGACCATATGAAACGGGTCCTTAAATGGGTCTTGAACAGAGGACTTAATGCCAAAGGGCAATTCCAACTCATCCAAAAAGATTTTAGAGGAATAGTCCCTTGGTTCCTTTCATTTACAAATTATAGGCTCAAATGAATGACTTTGGTGAGCAAAAACCTTTGGCTTTTGGAAAGGTCAAATTGTATGGTTTATTGAAAATGGCTATTCTCCTTTTCCGAAGGAAATCATCAAGCAGGGGCCGAGATGGGTTTCATTATTCCAGCAAGTAATCAAGCAGGGAGGTTTGCTTTTTCAGAATTTGATTGTCAAGGAGGCCACAGTGGGTAGAGATCTGGGTTGTGGATTTGTCCATTTTCCTAGAGTGGGCGGAGGTTAAATTACCCAGAAGTTGGAAGGGCTTGCAGGCACTTCCTGGACTTTACAAAGAAGAGACTACCATCTCCCTTATTGTGAAACATTAATCACAAGAGCTGATGAAGCCCTATCCACACATAGCCTAACTGCCCTTCTTGGCACCAGGGTACAAGGTTTTCTAGACGTATCTCAAAATTTACATTTTTGTCAAAAGATGGGCTGCCATTCCCAAACCTGGGGACATTAATTAGTCACAACAACAGCCTTTCCTTAGGGTTCTAATGCATTCCTGGAACTTCCCTATACTTAGGTCCGTAGGGCACCAACTTCAAAGCCATGCAAGAAATGATTCTAATAAAGACGTAGTCTTAGTAAGGAAATCTCTTGGATGAACTCTAAGGCATATTTGCTTCTGCCAAATTCTAGACATTTGGAGGGCTTTAGCAGTAAATAAGAATCTATATTCATATCTAGTATTTATTTTGTTATCGTCAGAGAAGGCATTTTCACTGATGACTTACTGGAACTTCTCACCTGTTCCTTGAATGTACTTTATCATGTGGCTTTTAACTCCTTTATTATGCCTTGCATTCTAATTTATGTACTGGTTTCTTCTGTCCAACTCGTCTGTAAGCTTTGTGCATCAGCCCTAATGCTTAGAATAATGCTTTATACATCATAGGTGCTTGATGAATTGTCAAAATAACCTAGTAGAGTGAATATAATTTTGCTCTATATCTGATTCAGAAAGTAGGGCTATATCTTCAGTGCCTCTCCTTCAGTGCCTGTCCTAAACAGCTGACACTGCAAAAAGATGCACCTTGTACTAGTTGAGAATGGGGCTCTGATGGCCACAGTGCAAGTCTGGGGGCCCACAGTATCCTCCAGGTAGTGAGGCAGGCCATCAAAGGTTGAAGGCAGATGTCTGACTCATCTCTGCTACTAAGAGGTAGGGTTTGGATCAGGTTAGTTTAATTCAAATTAGTGCAAAAATAATAAGGAACCTGAAGAAAAAGATTTCATCATTATCTTGCTGAGCTCATGTGGTAGGAGAGATATGCATGTAAACAAATAATTAAAATATAACATCAGTGCCTACAGTGAAATACCTGCAGAATGCCATAGGGGATTAGAGGAGGGAAACAACTTTTCTGGAGCAAAGAATTGGGAGGGAGGAAAAGAGATCAGAGAAGGCTTCAAAGAGGAGATAATATTTGAGATAAGGCTTGAAGGAGATGCAGGAAGGAATGCCAGAATTTTTAATATTAGAAAGTTGATTTATGTAATTTACCATATTAAAGAATTAAAGGAGGAAAGCCATGTGGTCGTCTCATCAAATGCAGACATGGGTTAGATATCCTCCCACAATGAAAAACTCACACATCAATGAAAATTAATAAACTATAGCTACACACATCAATATGGATGTCAAAATGAAATATTGATTGAAAAAAGTAAGTTACAGAAGGGCCAGGGAGAGTATGATTCTATGTATGTAAAGCTCAAAAACAGACAAAACTAAACAATATAGTTTTTAGGGATACAAATTTAGGTGGTAAAATTGTAAGTCAAGCAAAAGGATTGTAAACACAAAACCTTTTCAGCACAGTGGTCTCCTCTGGGAAAGGCGGAAGGGCAGCACAAGTCACAGAAGAGCACACAGGGCCCTTCCGAGGCACTGAAATGTTCTATTTCCTAACCTGGGTGGTGGGCACACAGGTATTGAACTTGTTATTTTATAGATTGGGCAGGTGTGCTTCTACATTTGTATATATGACACAGTTCACAATTAAAACATGTAAGAGAAATAAGCAGAAACTCACTAAGTGGAGTGGGAGATCCAGGCCAGTCCTGAAATATAGCATGTTCTTGGTAACTATCCATTGAATGAATGAATGAATGGACAAGGCCACTGTAAGCAGAAGAAGCAGCATCGACAAAGCATGGGAGTGTGAGAGGGCATGGGGGCTTCAGGAGATTGTACGTAGTTTCTATGATCAGAAAGGTGGGCATGGCCCGAATTATAAACAGCTTCATGGGCCATAAAAGGGTTTGAACCTGTAGCTGACAAGAAGCCATTGATGGATTTAAAGAAGGAGGTGACATCAGAACTACATTTTAAAGACACATTCTGGCAGCTGTGTCTAGATGAAACTAAAGCCTTCTCTGCCTTCACCACAAAGAACCCTCAGAAGGAAACAGTGGGTATGTCATGTGCACTAGGGCCTTCCCTGGACTTTGCTCAGGAAACTACATACAAATCCTCTCAATACAAACAACAATTGCAGCTAGTCCTCAGCATAGGATTTCATGCTCGGGGATGCAAGGTTCATGGGAGACATAAGGTAAGTGGTCTGAAGAGAAGAGCTCACACCGTACTTTTAGGACAGACGTATTTAACCCTCAGTAAAGTTGGCATGTTGCGGCACAGAACTAGGAAACGCATGCTTACAAACTGTGGGCCCTGACGCTACTTTCTTTCATCCAAACCTAGAAACCCCCGAAATTTTTACTGATTTTGCTGGTAGGGAGTGGGATAAGAAAGAATGGTCAGGAAAAACAAAAATACGTAGCAATTGTGGCTATTGCCCCGAAGGAATATGGTAAAGTCTACTACTCTTCAAAGCAGTAACAAATGTACCATAACCATCTCGATTTCTTCAGTTCTCTCTTTATTATATCAAAAATAAAATTCAGCTCTATTTTACTTTAAAAAATTGCTAGGTGCATTAGACAATTTGGTACAACTTAGCCGCTCCATGGATATAACTATTTGGAAATTGTTCAATTACACATGAAATGAATTATCACCTCATTTGCATGGGCGAAAAAAAATCTATTAATGCTCAATGAAGCCTGAACCAGTTGTGAAACAGGTGAGAATTTGTGGTTGGATACTCTGATTGAAGCTCTATTAATGTCCAAGACAGTTTTTAAATGAATTAAGCCCCAACTCATTTGTATGCTCTATCCCTTCTAATGTCTAATTGTGCCTAAATCAAGCTATCCTTGACTAATCGTGGAGCCCTGTGCGTACCCGAGCGCATCTTGGGCTCTATGTGCATTGGCCCCGAACTAAATTAAAGCCCTCGCCCTTTGGCTGTTTTCTCCTGGTAGCAACATGACTTGTGATATGATGATTAGTTATCATTAAAGATAACAATTAGCTATAGATTCGGAGTCTTGCATTTGGCCCAGTAGTTTATCATGATTTGTATCAGGCAATGTCTGCATCCTTCTAGGGAATGACAGAACAGCTGTGAAATGGCTCAAGCATTTAAGGATGGACTGTGGGAAACTTTGGAAAACAGAGGAGTGAGAACGGAGAAAGAGTGGGAGTCGATGAGGAGAGCTTCAGGATCACCACCTCTGCCCAGACAGCCTTTTTTTTTTTTTTTAATTTTCTTTTTTGATGTGGACCATTTTTAAAGTCTTTATTGAATTTGTTACAATATTGCTTCTGTTTTATGTTTTTGTTTTTTTGGCCACAAGGCATGTGGGATCTTAGCTCCCCAACCAGGGATCGAACCTGCACCCCCCGTATCAGAAGGCGAAGCCTTAACCACTGGCCATCCAGGGAAGTCCCCTCTGACAGCCTTTACTACAGTATTTCTGATTCCTTCAGCCTTGCTTTGGTTCCCCTTTCCACGGTGCGGGTTAAACACCGGTGTTGCATATTACCAGGTGTGGGACTTGGCTGTTTATGTCTCTATCTCCCCTACACTGTAAATTGTCCAGGAGTGGAGATCATCTATGTTTCTCTGTTATATTTTCAGTGTCTTGTGTATTGTAGGGGTCCAATAAGTATTTTTTAATTAATAGATAATGAATGAATAAATGGATCAAAGAACTTACAGATATTCTACTACGTATTTCTCAAAGTATTTCCTGTATATGTTTGGTAGCCTCCATCAGACATGTAACAAAATTAGGTGCTTAAACTCCTTACTCAGCTGGGTCCTTTGGGCCAAAATTCACCTTGCTGATCAGAATAGCACTATGCTTCATGAATAATAAACTTTATGTACCACTTGGGATCTAAAGTGTAAGGTAAAATTTTTATCATCAAGGTCAGCCTTAAAAAATCTCTTGGGAAGAAAAACCCTTCTCTCAGGAAATCTAACACAGTCAGGGTTGGAACACATCACTGTCTCTGGCTGAGCACCAGAAGGGCATGGCTTGTATTCAAAGGCCATATTATATGAAAAATTTGTATCTTTAAACATTTGAATGGCAGTGGTCAGTGGGCCAGACAGATGCAACTGGGGGTAGAGCACCCTCTGCTCACCCACAACCTCCACCCACTCTCAGGCCTGATGGCCTCACTGAGGGAGGTGGCGGGTGGAGTCCTTCACTTCCTAAGGAACCTGTTACTTCTCTCTTTGTGCAGAGTACCTAGGGTTGCGTTCTCTTAAATTAGATGTCTGTATCTGGCCGTGACACTGTACATTAGGCACACAAACTCTTGTTGAAAAATGCATGAAGCTTCTGTTTCAACAAAAGGTAATTATAATCCACTTGGCCAAAAGCAACACATATGTTTAAAATCAAGATAAAAAGATATGATAGTGCCAGATCAGTCTGGGTTATAATGTTTTGAAATATATTAAAACAGTCATATTTTTGCCTTTGAAGCCTGTTTCTTTAAAGGGCTATCACAGACATTGTCTCAATGGTACCTACCATGTTTCTGAGGTAAAGAAGATGGTTATTCTGATTTAGCTGGTGGAGAACGAAAAGCGTAGGAAGAGTGTCTGAGTGTTCGGAGGTGGGCAGTGGCCCTGGCACGAGGACCCATGCCTCCCTGGTCTTGGCTTAGTGTCACCTCCTGGGCCCGTGTCACAATTCATCTCTTTCGGAAACCACAGATTTTTGACTTCACATACTTCTCTGGGAGCCCAGCCTGAAGAAACTTCACAAATTCCAGTTGATAGATTGACTATCTCATCTGCCCATTGTGGAAATGCCCAAAGCTTCTATCATTAGACAGGTGTTGCAGGAAGCTCATTATCTCATGCCCTGACACCCTTGCTGTCATCCTCACCTCTTGCCTCTCCCTTCCTTACCTTTCCTGCTCAGCAGAACTTCAAGACCCAGACTGGGTGATAACCTCTCCTATTCTGACAGGAATCTATTCACTCAGGAATGCTTCAACACACCTACAGAAGCTGCCACCAAGGGGGAAGAGGGCTGGAAACTGTCTTATCAGGAGGCTGTGCCCATGTGCAGTCTCCAGCGTGGGAGATGGTCACACTTCTTGCGCTGGAGGCCAGGCAGGAGGGCTGTCTGGGGGTCTTGTATCCTAAGAGAGCATCAGAGCATCCTGCAGCTTTGCCCATTAATGGGGTACATGGAATGGCTACATGAACTTTCAGGCTCTAACATGAGAAAGATGACAGAAATTAAGAAAGAGAAGACTTGTGAAATAGCTGAGACTTGCTGAGATTGTCTGCTGGAGGTGCCCAGAATATGGGATTGGGACTGTTGGGTTCCTCTGATTCAGCCCTGCCGAGTGGCTTAGGTTCTGGAAGGGGAGCTCTTTCCCATCCTCATCTTCCGTATTTCACTTTCCTCACTGCCACAAGTATCTGGCAGTCAGTCTAGCTTCACTGTCACAGAAAAGGTGAGGCCAGGAGATGACCCTGAATGGACAGCTGGCCACAGGTGGCCCCACGCCTGGGACCCACGCTTTCACTTACAACCTACTGCACATATTTAAGCTTTGCAGATACATTAGATCCATTGTCTGGCCTCATTTGTTATTTCCACAGATATTGATTGAGCACCACAGCATTCCAGACACTGTGTTAGGAAGTGGTGATATACCAGGAGACAGTGGAGTAGCCCTGTTGCCTAACAGCCACGTAGACATGGGCAAGTCATTTCCTCCTTTTGTTGCAATTTTTCCATCTGTAGTATGAGTACAACCATAGCAGTATCTATGCCATGAGGCTCTCGGCAGAATTAAACACCCAGGAAGAATTTAGAGCAGCTCCGGATGCACAGTAAGGAAACGATGACACGAGCTGTTGTCACCACGCTCACACCGTGGAAGAGCCCTCACCCAGAGCTCACGTATGCACACGCCAACCACCTGGATCCGAGCTGGAAACCCAGAAAACAAGTAACGGAAACGAGTTTTTCCTTCTCCCTATGACCCAGCAAGTCCATAAATCAGGAATCTCTAACCCCTTGGAAAGAAGGAGAACAAAGTTCCCATCCATTCTGCCCTTTTTTAAAAAAATTTTATATTCATTTTTGGCTGTGTTGGGTCTTCGTTTCCGCGCGAGGGCTTTCTCTAGTTGCGGCGAGTGGGGGCCACTCTTCATCGCGGTGCGCGGGCCTCTCACCATCGCGGCCTCTCCCGTTGCGGAGTGCAGGATCAGTAGTTGTGGCTCGCGGGCTCTAGAGCACAGGCTCAGTAGTGGCTCACGGGCCCAGTTGCTCCGCGGCACGTGGGATCCTCCCGGACCGGGGCACGATCCCGTGTCCCCTGCATCGGCAGGCGGACTCTCAACCACTGCGCCACCAGGGAAGCCCTCTGCCCTTTTATTTACTTCTTCTCACAGGAGGAAAAAGGTCTGACTGGTGGCGCTGGTAAACATGGCCATGGGCATGTACAGCCCAATGCTGTCTGTCTGTCTGTCCCCCTGTAGGTCACACACACCCCTCCTCTTCAGCCATGTGGCTGTATGGGTAAGGGATTGCTCTGCTGATCCAATTCTGCCCACTCCTGAGTCCTGGGGACTATGCTTGTGGGGGGATAGGAGTAGACCTCCTTCCACTCTGCTAGGATTCAGCAGATGGAGAATTTTAATTCCCAACCATACTCTTGTATCTATTTGCCAACTGGTTCGGAATCTGGAGAGAAGAGAGTCTGATTAGGACTCTCAGAAATTGAACATAAAGGAAGAAAACCTCCTGAAAAGCCAAAAGGGAAATGAAGAAACCTCCTGATTTCTGCTAAGTCCTAAAACCATAAGCTCATTATCCAAGAGGGACTAGCCGTGGTAGACAAAGAAAAATATATGCCATGGCTTTGCTGCCAAGGATCATGACTGAGTTGGGGGCCTAACAGTCTGCTCTGTGAGGGGGCACAAAGGGGTCCTCCTGGGAACAAAAAGGATGATGCGCACAGTTTATGTGTCAAACCAGTGGTGGAAGGACCAATGCTTGAACCCAGGGCTTGTGATCCCAGCTGATCCCCAGACAGCCTCATTTCTCCCTGAGTGACCTGCATGCTTCTGTGATAAACCTGGCAGAGTTCATTTACTGGTAGTTGATGCCTCCATTCTTAAGAAAATAATATCGATCTCTGAAAATTTTCATAATTATATGTGAACATACCACTGGCCAGGGAAGCAAACAGAGGTAGGAGGGAAGAATGAAAGGAAAGAGATGCTAAAATCTCATACAAAAGAGACTTATGTGCTGGTGATTTTCTGAACTTACTTTCTCTGCATCCTAACAGTCATTAAAATGTATAAAAATGGATATTTTTGAAGCAGCAACACTAAGAATTATCATTGCTGCAGTTGCTTGGCAACCTGAGACTTTGGTTATTTTATTTCTAAATAGGGAATGCTATAAACTCGTATCTGGAGCTTGTGCAAATAGTTCTAAATTGATGTTCTCCCTGTAAATCAGGAGGAGATAATACAGCATTAATGTACATTTAAAGGTTGCTAAATATGCATATGTATGTGTCTCATATCACACACACACACACACACACACACACACACACACACCAAGATTCTTACACAGAGCTTCTCTCCGTTACATGCTATCTTAAGCAAATCTAGAGAATTGATATTCCTTTGCATTTTTCCTGGAAAATATCTATTTAATTTCATTTTGTAAATAATATGCATTTGAGTCACGAGGGACAAACCTTTTGTCTCCTGTGTGAGTCAGGGGAACTGAGTATTGTAGCTCATATCGGTCATGAGCTCCTTTCTCTAGCTTCCCAGACACTGAGTGGGTTTCCAGTTCTGAGAAAGCAGAGACAAACCCAGTATCTAAATGGCTACTGGGGGAAAATATTTCTCAAAGCAAGGCATGGGAATGTCCACATTCTTCATAGATGCAAGTCCTGTAAAGGCCTTATGAAATCTTAGGCCTGCAGGTTCCAGCACGGATGAGAAGAGGTGTTAACATTTTGAAAAAGTCCCCTCTATTTACAAACTGTCATTTCTCCACAAGTCACCAACTTGAATTTGAGTCTCTAGTGATACCTGCTGGTTTGAATGAAATGCTGTGCTCTGATGCTGCTTTTCTCTTAAACGTGACTTTAGTTCCTGACTCCTCACTAGGGCCTTAGGAGGAAAAGTGCCTCCGTTCCAGATCCTGATGACAGGCATCCTTATCACTTTAGTAGAACAACCGCTTCTAAAGTGGCCCCTGCAGTGGTGTTTGCCTGCAGACGGAAGCTCATGACAACAAACTGCCTCAGGCTCCACCTGCTTCTCCAGAGAGAACAAGGGCATGAGGAATTCAGCTGCCTGAGCCCAGAGTATGTCAGTGGCAGATTCCAAAACACAAGGATTTGGTCTTGGTCTGAACCACACAGACCAAAGCCCTAAAAGAGAGGCATTGAGCGCCAATTCGATCATGGGATTGTTCATGCAGAACCATGCTTCAAGCTACTTGGGAATAGCATCTCAGACAGACACAACCCGAGAGGGTCACAGAATGACTTTCCATGACCTCTTGTTCAATGGAAGGCAGGACATGATAACATATCTGTTGTTTAGAAACAGAGGACAGCATCTTGTTGGCAAATAATCAAATAGACCGTTTGCCCTATTAAAGTCGTTATTTATCCAAATGGAATAACAGTTACAAATGAAGGAAAAATGTTTCAGGCTTAAAGTAAGCGTGAAGGGTATGCTTCGCCTTACCAGACATCTAAAAGGGATGAAAAATTCTATTTCGAGAGAACTGGGGGGTCATTAGAATTTCCAAGTCTCTGGAAAGACTGTAGTCCTGCAGATCAGCTGGGACATAACAGCACTTTAGCCAAAGCTAAGTGCACACTGCCAGATTCTTGTGGTGGCCCTTCTGGGCACCAATTCTAGTGGTGTGTGCCTGCAACACTTGTTTTTGGCATGGGAATTCATTTCGACGTCTCTGCCTAATTTTTCTCGTCTATCGAAGGGAAGGCTCCTACAACCTTAGTGCCCAAGAAGTGTTGAGGAATAGCAAATGGCTGAGCGACGGAAGGAAATTAGCAAATGCACTGTCAAAATGCTTAGGACTATGACAGCTTCCCCTAGACAAGAGGTTCCCCAAAGTTAGGGAGTTTTGTGCAGCCTGTCAGTGCAGAACTGACTAGGAGGCTGGAGCCCTTGGTGGTCTCCCTGCTGTCCCTGAATGCTTTTCTGAATGGTGTCACCATTTGGGATTGATTTATGGCACTTGGATTGGTCAGCGAGCCTGTGCTATGTCGTGGCTGAGGCTGGGAACCTGTTCTGCACTTGCATGTGTCATATCTAAAGGCAATATCATTTGCAAAGTCAAAACCATTGAGGGCACACCTAAGAGTGCCGTGGGAGCACCTGTGATGGGTAATGAATACAAACTCGCTTTCAGGCTTGCTCACATGACAGAGTCTGGCACGATGATGAAGAGAAACGAGGACAGGCTACATCCCCTCTGTGCACATTCCAGTTAATTTCCCAGAAGCAAACACAAATGATGCAGGTTCCAAGCACAGAATTGTCCAGGGTGACAAACCTGAGTGGGTTTTTGTGTTTTCGAAGGCTGGGGGAAGGCAGCAAATGTGGAGTTTGGTCTTCCATTTTTTCCTGTAAGTGAACAGGAATAAGTGGAAACTGCAAGGGCAGAAAACCTTCCCTGTCTTAGGAACCTACTGCAAAGACAAGGTTTAACATGGGAAAGGTGTTTAGTACGCTAACAAATGCCATGTGATGTGGCTTTGGAGCGCCGACTGAACTGATAAAAGAAATCTGGGCCATCCTGCTGTGCTGAAGACTTCATGCTGTGCAGAGCAAAGGCAGCTAATATATTACAGAGCTTGATGAGGTTGCGGGGAGTGGACTGGCAACGAACTGCCAAGGTCTCTGAGGCTG
Organism: Lipotes vexillifer; assembly: GCF_000442215.2. Classification (NCBI taxonomy): domain Eukaryota; kingdom Metazoa; phylum Chordata; class Mammalia; order Artiodactyla; family Lipotidae; genus Lipotes; species Lipotes vexillifer. Next base: position 1,136,915 of record NW_006785785.1, read on the forward strand.
TGAAAAGTGATGCGGTTTGATCCTGCCACCAGCTGGCTGGGTGATTTGAGTTAGTCTTTGCCTTATCTTCCTGTACCTCGAAAGAAGATAGTTTCTAGTTGATTAATCACTTTGCAGATGTATTTGCAGAACCAAATATTGAATATATGCTGTGGCTGAGAATCTGAAACAATATTACAGCAAGGGTCTTTGAAAGCTTACACACAATGATGGGCATTAAGGACTGAGGGCTGATAGAACTGGCTGTACAAGTGCACTGCCAACAAATGTTTTGGGGAGGACAGAGCTGGCTGCATGGCCAGGCCACCATGTTTCCTGGCATCAAGCAGTGGGCAACTCTGCAAGATCCCTAGAAGGATCCTGATGGTGGGGGACAACTCTATGCCTGTGTCTTACATAGACACCACATTTATGTTAAGTCTGTGCCAACTTCAGACATAGAAACGCTTTAATCACCACTCCCTCGGAGCCAGAGGGAAGGAAGGGAACTGAAGCAGACAGATGTCTGCAGAGAATGGTGAGTGGAGTTTTCACACTTTGTCAGCCCTCCCAAGTGGGCAGGTAGCTGGTCATTGTGGCTAGCTGATGTTAGATATGTTTAATTTAACAAGAGAACTTGAACTACTAATAAAAACAATTCTTAATGTTTCCCTTTAGGTTTATAATAAAACCCAACTGGAACCGAAAGGAAGTTACTTTATCTAAAGTAAAAGTAATTTCATATGCTTGCATTCATCCATCCCTCCCACCATCAATTCAACTATTGAAGTCATAAAAGCATGTCACTTTACAGAAATAATGTAAGTAAAATACATAATCAGTGACCTTATAAGGTGGTATTTTGAATTTTGTCTATGCCATGATCTATTAAGTTATTACATTAATAGATATGCTTCCCTTTTTATGGACAGGGAAACCAATGAGGGCTGATAACTCTTTCCTTTCTAAGATCTCCAACCTTGACAGTACTGCTGCAGACCTTTTTTTTTTCCCTCCCTCTCTTTTCTCTTTCCTTTCCTTTCTTTCTTTTCTTTCTTCTTTCTTCTTTCCTTCCTTTCCTTCCTTCCTTTCTTTCTCTCTTTCCTTGTAATCACAAGTTGACTTTATTCAACTGCAGGAATGATACTGAATGAAACTATATAAACCTTCTACTTGAATTTTTTCTCAGAGAAAAGAATCCTCACAAGGGGTAGAAAAGCCATTTCTGGGTTTACCCTAGGATTCCAAATTTCAAGAATTGAGACAGACAAGATTATAATCTCTATTTAAGCTCCTAAAGTAGTCTAGTAATGGGCTTCCTGGTGGAGAATAAAGGCACAGTGTTGGCATCAACTTAGGGCAGAGGGGAAGGAGAACTCAAGGACTTGTCCTGAACCTCAGCTATTGTAGAACAAACTGCCCGACTTACCTTTTCCGTCCTACACAACAGTAATTTATATTTTGTAGGATCCTACAGATTAAACAAAAATGATTCTATATACTGTATATTTGCTTAATCCTCAAGGCAACTCTGTAAGGTAGGTGTTATTTCCATTTAAATAGGTGGGGATAGGCTCAACCACCTTATCATTATTGGTTACTGACTAGAGTGTTACATATTTCACAAAAAACTTTCATACACATATCACTCTGAGCCTTTTATCCTTGTGATACAGATAAGATATACAGCTATAACCCTCAGTTTATGAGATGTGAAGGAAGGTTCAGCTAGTGGAAGGTGCAGCTGGACATTGGCAGGCCCTGAAAAAACAGGAGAGTACCCATCATCCCATCATCACATTGTCCAATGACAAAGATGAGTTGGGGTGATGGTGGTGAGGGGTGGCTCCAGGGCTGGGTCATTCATGGGCACAGATGATATGGCAAGTCTTTGGCTATTCCAGACATAGGAGAAGTTCTAATTTCATCTTCTTGGAGCAGCAACAGAAAGAGGAAAAGGATCTTGGAAGTGAAATAAACATCTGCGTAGGATGGTGGGTGGTAATTCCCCAAGCTTTTTAAGTTCTCCTAAATAGGACTACCAGATAAAATACAGGATGCCCATATAGCTGATGCAGTACTAGGGGGATGCTTATACTAAAAAAAATATTTGTTGTTTACCTGAAATTCAAACTTAACTGTGTATCCCACATTTTTATTGGTTAAACATGGCAGCCCTATTCCTAAGGGAAGGGTAATTCAATCTTATGCCCCTTGCTCTCATCACTATAAAGCATCTGTACAATGGTGACAATAATCTACCAATGGCAATTGTGACTGGAGACCTCAACTGAGATAACTGCTTCTTATTTCTGACTTGAGCAGCCTAATGTTAGCGTTGGGGTAAATTTAAATGTTTCCGTAGCTTTTGAATTTGGAAGACCATGCATTACACAATTGTTAGTGAAGTCTAGTTTCTGGCACTGAACTAACAATGTGGTCCATACTGTACCTCTGTAGTACAACTCTCCCCAGATGACACTGGACAGAGAATCCCACACACAGCCCTCGCACCATGCTTTCCTCATCCCATTCTTTGAGTAGAAGAGTCACTTACTTGTATGGGATGTGTTTGCTGCCATTGACGAGAGCCAGGATGACATTGCCCAGAGCAGACAGTGAGAGGCACAGCCCTGAGCCTCCTTCCCGATTTTTACTAAGAGCTTTCACACAGCTGCCAAGATCAATGAGGTGCAGGCGGCTGCGGCCTCCAGACACTGTCACAGGAGAGAAGACAAGAGAAGAAAGAAGTGGTTAAGTTCTGGCAAACACTCATCTGTCCTTCATATAGCTCCTTGGGAAATCTGATGGGAAAAAAGAGGAAATAAAAGGTTGAAGATCATGGCCTAGTAGGAAACCCCTACAAAATTATGCAGGGGTAACAAATAGCATGGTCCTCTTAAATTCTGTCCACCACACATCACTGATCTTCTAAAACCTACTGATATTCCTACTATAAATAAATGAATAATTCATGTAGGCTGAATTAGATGAAATTTCACAGAGAAGGTAAATGTCTACATTAACCTTCATCTTCTTTGTGTAGCAGAATTCTGAAACTGATCATATTAAAACATAAATAGCCCATAAGTGATTATCTGCTTTGGTTGACTGTCATAGAGACCGTGACCTAAAGCTCAGCCAGGAATCAGGTTGATAACCCAAAGTAAAACCAGGAAGAATTAACAACAAGGTGCAGAGTCAGGGAAGACCCAGGTATTTGCTGAGTATCTGCCAAGTGCCAGGTGCTGCACAAACATCAGTCTCATTCAGTTCCCCTGGGAAAATCACAAACTTGCTCATGAGAACTTCCACTTCTGGCCTAGATGAAGTAACAGGGACCAGATTTTTCCTCTTACCGGAAACAACCAAAAACTGAACAAAATGTGTAAAACAACCATTTGCAAGACACTAGACATCAAACAGCAAAAGACAGTGATCCTGGAGAGGTGGGAAGTAAGGGAGGTGAGTACTAGCCGTTTCCCAGCTTACTGCACTGAGAGAGTTTTCGGGCCATGGCTCAGAGAGAGGGAACTCAGGTGGAGCCTGGCAGACTCTCTGAACTGAGGAGCTAGAGCTGAGAGTCCAGGAAGGCCAAGGTAGCAACATTTCCAGGACAGAGTGCTGGAGAGGAGAGAACTCTGGAGATCTGTAGTAGGTCTCCTCAAGTATTCAACCTAGTACTGATCAGCACAGAGTGATGAAACTACCCATGGCTGGGGAACTAACCACTGGAAAAGATTAGAAGTAATAGTGCACAGGACTCACACAAGGCCAGGAATACTGCTTGTTCCCAACAGCCAGACTAGAAAACCTCAAGATTCACAGGGCACTGGGTAGGGTACCCGCAAGGGTCTGGCTTCAGTAGTCAGGAACACTGAGCCCTAGACTGAGAACTGACTGGGTTCCACCTTAACAAATCTTAAAAGTAAGGCCATAAAGGATCAAACTGTTTCTAAACAACTGCATCCCCAAACAAAGCTTAAAAACATTAAAAAAAAATATAGAAATGTCCAGCACCCAATCGAAAATAACCAATGAAAAAGAAGCAAGAAAATGAGACCTGTAATGAAGAGATCATTGAAACCAACCCAGAACTGACATAGATATTAGAATCAACAGAAAAGGACATTAAAACAGTTATGATGGCATTTCAAACATTAAAAATGGACATGGAATGTATTAAAAAGATACAAATTGAATCTTTAGAGATAAAAACTACATTGTATGAGATGAAAAATACACTGGTTGGGATTAACAGCAGATTAGACACTGCAAAAGGAGAGATTGCTGAATTTGACAATATAGCAATAAAAACGATCCAAGATGAAGTACAGAGATAAAATTTTAAAACAAACAACCAAAAACTGATTAAAAAAAAGAGCTATAGGACTACTTCAAGTGTCTTAATATGTGTGCAATTGAAGTCCCTGAAGGGAAAGACACAGAGGGTGATGCAGATAAAATATTTAAAGAAATAGTGATCAATACTTTCCCAAATTTAATGAAAACTATAAGCCCACAGATCCAAGAAGCTCAATGATCCCCTAGAACAAGAAACTTGAAGAAAACTACACTAAAGCACATAATAATCAAATGGGTTAAAACGAGTGATGATGGAAAAAATCTTGAAAATAGCCAGAGGGGAAAAAAATTACGTTACATGTAAAGGAACAAAAGATAAGATGATGGCAGACTTCTTGGAAATAATACAAGTGAGAAGACAATGGAGCAACCTTTTTCAAGTACTGAAAACTGCCAACCTAGAGTTATACACCCAACCAGAATATCATTCTCAGATAAAAGGGAAATAAAGACTTTTTCAGACTTAAAAAAACTGAAAGAATTCATCACAAAGGGTATACACAAAAGAATGAAGAGCTTTGGAAATGACAACTATGTGAATAAATATATGCTATCCTCCTCTTATTTAAATCTCCTTAAAAGCTAATTGACTGTTAAAGCAAAAATAACAACAATGTAACATGTGGGCTGTAACATACGCAAAATTAAAATGTTTGACAACAATAACACAAAGGTTAGAAGTGGAGAAATGAAAGTACTCTATTGTAAGGTTCTTATTCTAGACATGAAGTGGTATAATATCACTTAAAAGTAGACTGTGATAACTTAAAGATGTATACAATAAATCCTACAGCAATCACTAAGTAATAAAGAGTTACAACTAAAAAGCCAACAAAGGACATAAAGTGAATCATTTACAGTGTTCAATAAATTCAAAAGAAAGCAAATAAAATAAAAAGGAGAACAAAGAACAGATGGGTTGAATAGAAAACATACAGAAAAATAATACTTTGGAACACACCATATGAAGAATCCTATCAAATGTAAGTTGTCTGAATACCCTTATTAGAAAGTAGATATTGTCAGATTTGATAAAAAAGCAAGACTCTACTATATGCTACCTATGAGAAGTGCACTTCAGATATACAGAAACAATAGGTTGAAAATGTAAGTATGGAAAAGGCTATACCATGCAAACAGTAGCCATAAGAAAGCTGGGGGCGGCTATAGCAATATCAAACAAAAGAGACTTAGGACAAAAAATATTACTAGAGGGAAAGCGAGACATTTTATAATGATAAAGGGCACAATTCATCAAGACGTCATAACAATATAAGTGTTTATGTATCTAATAACAGAAGTTCAAATACGTGAAGTAAAATCTGATAGAATTGCAAGAATAAACAGGCAAGTCCAGAATTATAGTTGGAGATTTCAAATACCCCTTTCTCAATAATTGATATAATAAGTAGACAGAAAACCAGTAAGGATATAGAAGATTTGAACAACTATCAACCAATTCATCCTACTTGACATTTGTATAACACTCAACCCAGCAACAGCAGAATACACATTCTTTTGAATTGTACACAGAACATTTAACAGGATAGACCATATTCTGGTACATAAAACAAGTCTAAATAAATTTTAAGGGATTCACATCACTCATACTATGTTTTCTGACGCACTAGAGCAAAATTAGAAGTCAATCCAGAAAGATACCTGGAAAATCCCTAAATATTTTGAAACTCAACAGCACAGCTCCAAATAACTTAGGGTCAGAGAAGAAACCAAAATGCAAATTAGAAAGTGTTTTTAAGTGAATGAAAATGAAAACACAACATATCCAAATTAGTAAGATGCCTTTAAAGAATTACTTAGGAGGGAATTTATACCATTAAGTGCCTATATCAGAAAACAAGAGGTCTCAAATCAATTACCTCAGCTTCCATTTTAGTAAATTAGAAAAAAATGAGCAAATTAAAGACTAAATAGCAGAAAGGAAATAATTAATATAAAAGCAGAAATCAATGATATAAAAAATTTTAAAACCAACAGGGAAAACCAATGACATCCAAAGCTGGTTCTTCAAGATCAATAAAATTGATAAATCTCTAGCATGACTGATCAGCAAAGAAAGAGAGAAGACACAAATCACCAATGTCAAGAACAAAAGAGGTGGCCTCACTACAGTTTCTACAAATATAAAAAGGGCAATAAAGAAACATTACACCAGTAAATTAGACAACTTGGAAGAATGAACAAATTTCTTGAAAGATACAAAGTACCAAAGCTCATTCAAGAAGTAATAGATAACGTGAATAGCCCTACATCCATTAAAGAAATAGAATCTGTAGTTAACAACTTTTCCACAGGGAAAGCAGTGCCTTTAACTGCACTGGTGAATTCTATCACACATTCAAGGCAGAAATAATATCAATTCTACACAAATTCTTCCTGAAAATTAAATAGGAGAGACAACTTCCCAACTAATTCTATGAGGCCAGGATCACTACCAAAAACAAACAAAGATATTACAAGAAAAAAAGTTGAAGACCAATATCCCTCATGAACAATGATGCAAAATTTCTAAACAAAATACTAGTGAACCATACTATAAAATTGTACCTAGGAACGTATTAAAAGCATTTTATACCATGAGTAAGTGGGATTAATCTGAGGAATGCAAGGTTGGTTAACAAAAAATTGATCTATCATTATAATTTTAACAGATATTACCATATTAACAAACCAAAAAGAAAAACGATTCTCTCAGTAGATGCAGACAAAGCATTTAACAAACTCCAGCATCCATTACTGATAAAAATGTTCGGCAAAATATAAATTGAAGGTGATATCCTCACTTTGATAAAAAGTGTCTAGGAAAAACATACAGCTAATGGCTAATGGTAGAAAACTAAATGCCTCCCAAGATCAGGAACAAGACAAGGATGTTCACTCTGACCATTTCAATTCAACATTGTACTGGAGGTTCTAGCCAGTTCAATAGGCAAGAAAAAGAAATAAAAGGTATCCAGATTGGAAAGAAATAAGTCAAACTGTCTTAATTGGCAGATTACATGATTACCTATGTAGAAAATCTAATGGAATCCACAAAAAAGCAACTAGAACTAATAATTGATTTTAGCAAGGTTGCAGGATACTAGATAGAGATCAACTGTATTTCTAAATACAACTTCTAAATACAATTTCTAAATACAATTTCCAGTAACAAACAACTGGAAATTGAAATTTAAAAATATCTTTTACAATAATATCAAAAATATTAAATACTTAAAGATAAATCTGACAAAAGATACATATACTGGAAACTACAAACCACACCTGAGAAAAATTAATAAAGACCTGAAAAAATAGAGAGATAAACTGTGTTCATAGGTCAGAAGACTCAATATTAAGATATTAATTCTCTCCAAAGTGATCTATAGATTCAATGAAATCCCAATGAAAAATCCCAGCAGGCTTTTTTGGTAGAAAGTGATTCGACAAAATCAATTCAGAAGCTGACTCTAAAATTTATATGCAAATGCACAGGAGCTAGAATAGCGAAAACAACTTTATAAACTAAGCACCAAGTTGGAAGGCTAACAGTATCTTTCTTTTTTTTTTTTTTTTTTTTGTGGTACACGGGCCTCTCACTGTTGTGGCCTCTCCCACTGCAGAGCACAGGCTCCGGACGCGCAGGCTCAGCGGCCATGGCTCACGGGCCGAGCCGCTCCGCAGCATGTGGGATCTTCCCGGACCGGGGCACAAACCCATGTCCCCTGCATCGGCAAGCGGACTCTCAACCACTGCGCCACCAGGGAGGCCCTCTTTCTTTTATTTTTTTAACATCTTTATTGGAGTATAGTTGCTTTACAATGTTCTGTTAGTTTCTGCTGTATAACAAAGTGAATCAGCTATATGTATACATATATACCCATATCCCCTCCCACTTGCGTCTCCCTCCCACCCTCCCTATGCCACCCCTCTAGGTGGTCCCAAAGCACCGAGCAGACTTCCCCGTGTGATGCAGCTGCTTCCCACTAGCTATCTATTTTACATTTGGTAGTGTATATATGTCAATGCTACTCTCTCACTTCATCCCAGCTTACCCTTACCCCTCCCTGTGTCCTCAAGTCCATTCTTTACGTCTGTGTCTTTATTCCTGTCCTGCCCCTAGGCACAGGCTCCGGACGCGCAGGCCCAGCGGCCATGGCTCACGGGGGCAGCCGCTCCGCGGCATGTGGGATCCTCCCGGACCGGGGCACGAACCCGTGTCCCCTGCATCGGCAGGCAGACTCCCAACCACTGCGCCACCAGGGAAGCCCATGACCTTTTTTTTTTTTTAGATTCCATATATATGTGTTAGCATACAGTATTTGTTTTTCTCTTTCTGACTTACTTCACTCTGTATGAGAGACTCTAGGTCCATCCACCTCACTACAAATATCTCAGTTTTGTTTCTTTTTATGGCTGAATAATATTCCATTGTATATATGTGCTACATCTTCTTTAACCATTTATCTGTCGATGGACTCTTAGGTTGCTTCCATGTCCTGGCATTGTAAATAGTGCTGCAACGAACATTGTGGTACATGACTCTTTCTGAATTATGGTTTTCTCATACTGTTATGGCTAACAGTATCTTAAGACTTACTATAAAGCCACCATAATCAAGACAGTGTGGTATTGGTGTAAAGAATAAAAAAATAGATCAATGGAGTAGAATAGAGAGTCCAGAAATAAACCCGCATAAATATGGACAATTTTTGACAAAGTTGAGAAGGTAATTTAGTATAGATAGGATAGTTTCTACAGCAAATGGTATATCCATATAAAAAAACTTTGATGCATAAAAATATATACAAATTAACTAAAAATGGATCAAAGACCTAAATGTAAAATATAAAATTATAAAACTTCAAGAAGAAAGCATATGATACATTTTTGATCTTGGGTTAGGCACACATTTCTTAGATATGATACTAAAAACATGATTCATAAAAGACACATAGATAAATTGAACTTCATTAACCTTGAATATTCATAGTTTTCAAAATACACTGTTAAGAGAGTAAAAAGATAAGCCACAGACTGGGAGAAAGTATTTGCAAATCATATATCTGATAAAGGACTTATAACCAGGGTATATAAAGAACTCTCAAAACTTAACTGTAAGACAAAAAACAATTTTAAAAAGGGCAAAAGACACCTCACCAAAGATGTATGGATGTCAAATGAGGACATGAAAAGATGCTAAACATCACTGGTCATTAATGAAATGCAAATTAAAGCCACAGTGAGATACGACTTCATATCTATTATATAAAAGGCTAAAATTGAAATACTGACCATACTACGTGTTGGTGAGGATGTGGAGGAACTGGAATGCTCATGTACTGCTAGTGGGAATATAAAATGGTGCAGTCATCTTGGGAACAGTTTGGCAGTTTCTTAAAGAGTTATAAATTCATGTATGGTCCAACTATTCCAGTTCGTCTAGGTATTCACCCCAAAGAAAAGGAAATATATGTCCATATAAAGATTTGTACATGAATGTGTATGGTACTTTTATTTGTAATACCCAAATTGGAAATAAAACAAACGTCCAACAGCACATGAATAGACAGGCAAACTGTGGTCATCCAGACAATGGATTACTACTTAGAAATATAAATAAATGAACTATTGATACATGCAACAAAGTAAACATCAAAATAATTATGCTAAGTGAAAGAAGCTACTCAAAATAGTACAGACTGTGTGATAGAATTCCATTTATATAAAATTCTAGGAAATGCAAACTAATATATAGGAACTGAAGCCGAGTTCAGTGGTAGTTACCTGGGTATGGGGAGCGAGAAGGAAAAGGAGCTAGAGGGAGTGATCTCAAAAGGTCCCAAAGAAACTTTTGGGGGTGATGAATATGTTCAACATCTTGATTGCATGGGTATATACATATGACAAAACTTATCAAATTATATACATTAAGTATGTGTGGATTATTGTATCTACAGTATATCTCATTAAAGCTATTAAAAAAAAAAAAAAGGAAACATGCCCAAGATCATGCTGTCACTGGTAGAGCTAGGATTCAAACCTTTAAGACATGTACTCCTCATCCTACACCATGTGGCCTCAGCCAATTCTGGGGACAGCAGGAGCTACGAGCTGCCTTTTTGTCCCAGGCCCCACTGGCCCAGGGGAGTGTGGCCCTTAGCACATCACCCGAGCTCCTGGATCATCTCCCTTTCCTGCCCCCACTCCCCAGGCAGCAGCAGCAGCTGGATTCCTACCTTTCCAGGGTGACCCAGCCCACACCATCAGAACTGGCCCACCTCCTATTGCTCTAGGACAGCCACTATTCCCTCTGCTTTCTACTCTGCATGGAACGAAAACAGCAAAGGTAGAAATGGTGACTTCCCAAAGCTGTTGGAGAAGCCAGGTCACCTGGGACAAGGTGGAAAAGGGGTTGGCTGAGAAGGCTGATGCAGGGCGTGGGATGAGGGTGTGTCTGGGTTCTGCTGGGTGTGCAAGGAGCATGCGGGCAGTGTCTGGAAGCTCACACATCTGCAGGCAGAGTCCACAGGACAGTGCTGATGCAGGAGAGCAAGGAAAATGTCTGGGAAACACTGTTTTGAGCCCAACCTTGTCTCTGCCCATCCCACCCTCAACTTCCACATCTAGTACTGAGAAAAACAGTGATGAAGGTTTACAGAAAGCACAACATTTCATTGCAGGCCCTCCAGTGACTCTGGTACACCTGTGGCAAAGAACTTTCCACATTAAGGATGTTATATTTTGTTTACCTCCAACTATTCCTCAATAAAAATCCTTAAAAGGGTGAGAGACCTTCAAGATGGCAGAGGAGTAAGACGTGGAGATCACCTTCCTCCCCACAAATACATCAGAAATACATCTACATGTGGAACAACTCCTACATAACACCTACTGAACGCTGGCAGAAGATATCAGACATCCCAAAAGGGAAAAAACTCCCCACGTAGCTCGGTAGGGCAAAAGAAAAAACAGAGACAAAAGAATAGGGATGGGACCTGCACCTCTGGGAGGGAGCTGTGAAGGAGGAAAGGTTTCCACACACTAGGAAGCCCCTTCACTGGCGGAGATGACGAGGCGGAAGCTTCGGAGCCGCGCAGGAGAGCGCAGCCACAGGGGTGCGGAGGGCAAAGCGGAGAGATTCCCGCACAGAGGATCGGTGCCGACCGGCACTCACCAGCCTGACAGGCTTGTCTGCTCACTCGCCGGGGCCGGCAGGGGCTGGCAGCTGAGGGTCCGGCTTTGCAGGTCAGATCCCAGGGAGAGGACTGGGGATGGCTGCGTGAACACAGCCTGAAGGGGGCTAGCGCGCCACAGCTAGCCAGGAGGGAGTCCAGGGAAAAGGTCTGGAACTGCCGAAGAGGCAAGAGACCATTGTTTCGGGGTGCACGAGGAGAGGGGATTCAGAGCACCGCCTAAACGAGCTCCAGAGACGGGAGTGAGTTGCGGCTATCGGCACGGTCACCAGAGACAGGCGTGAAACGCTAAAGCTGCTGCTGCAGCCACCAAGAAGCCTGTGTGCAAGCACAGGGCACTATCCATATCCCACTTCCGGGGAGCCTGTGCAGCCCGCCACTGCCAGGGTCCTGTGATCCAGGGAAAACTTGCCTGGGAGAACACACACAGAGCACCTCAGGCTGTTGCAACGTCATGCTGGCCTCTGCCGCAGCAGGCTGCCCCGCATTCCGTACACCTCCCTCCCCCTGGCCTGAGGGAGCCAGAGCCCGATAATCAGCTGCTCCTTTAACCCCGTCCTGTCTGGGCTGGGAACAGACACCCTCCGGTGACCTACACGCAGAGGCGGGGCCAAATCCAAAGCTGAACCCAAGGAGCTGTGCGAACAAAGAACAGAAAGGGAAATCTCTCCCAGCAGCCTCAGGAGCAGCGGATTAAATCTCCACAGTCAACTTGATGTACCCTGCATATGTGGAATACCTGAACAGACAATGAATCATCCCAAAATTGAGGAGGTGGACATTGGGAGTAGCTGTAGACTTGGGGTTTGCTGTCTGCATCTAATTTGTTTCTGGTTTCATATTTACCTTAGTTTAGTATTTAGAGTTTATTATCCTTGGTAGATTTGTTTATTGATTTGGTTGCTCTCTTCCTTTTTTCTTATATATAGATATATATATTTTTTCCTTTTTCTCTTTTTGTGAGTGTGTATGTGTATGGTTCTTTGTATGATTTTATCTGTATAGCTTTGCTTTTACCATTTGTCCCAGAGTTCTGTTTGGCCGTTTTATGGGGGGTTCTTTTTGTATAATTTTTAGCACTTGTTATCATTGGTAGATTTGTTTTTTGGTTTGGTTGCTCTCTTCTTTCTTTCTTCTTTTTTTTCTTTTTAATTTTTAATACTTTTAAAATTTTTTATTTCAATAACTTTATTATTTTTTCTTTCTTTCTTTCTTTCTTTCTTTTCTTCTATCTTTTTTTCTGAGCCATGTGGCTGACAGGGTCTTGGTGCTCTGGCCGGGTGTCAGGCCTGTGCCTCTGAGGTGGGACAGCTGAATTGAGGACACTGGTCCACCAGAGACCTCCCAGATCCATGAAATATCAAATGGCGAAAGCTCTCCCAGAGATCTCCATCTAAACACTAAGACCCAGCTCCACTCAACGACCAGCAAGCTACAGTGCTGGACACCCTATGCCAAACAACTAGCAAGACAGGAACACAACCCCACCCATTAGCAGAGAGGCTGCCTAAAATCATAATAAGTTCACAGACACCCCAAACACACAATCGGATGCAGTCCTGCCCACCAGAAAGACAAGATCCAGCCTCATCCACTGGAACACAGGCACCACTCCCATCCACCAGGAAGCTTACACAACCCACTGAACCAACCTTAGCCACTGGGGACAGACACCAAAAACAACAGGAACAATGAACCTGCAGCCTGCAAAAAGGAGACCCCAAACACAGTAAGTTAAGCAAAATGAGAAGACAGAGAAACACACAGCAGATGAAGGAGCAAGGCAAAAACCCACCAGACCTAACAAATGAAGAGGAAATAGGCAGTCTACCTGAAAAAGAATTCAGAATAATGATAGTAAAGGTGATCCAAAATCTTGGAAACAGAATGGAGAAAATACAAGAAACGTTTAACAAGGACCTAGAAGGACTAAAGAGCAAGCAAACAAGGATGAACAACACAAAAAATGAAATGAAAAATTCTCCAGAAGGAATCAATAGTGGAATAACTGAGGCAGAAGAATGGATAAGTGACCTGGAAGATAAAATAGTGGAAATAACGAATGCAGAGCAGAATAAAGAAAAAAGAATGAAAAGAACTGAGGACAGTCTCAGAGACCTCTGGGACAACATTAAATGCACCAACATTCGAATGATAGGGGTCCCAGAAGAAGAAGAGAAAAAGAAAGGGACTGAGAAACTATTTGAAGAGATTATGATTGAAAACTTCCCTAGTATGGGAAAGGAAATAGTTAATCAAGTCCAGAAAGCGCAGAGAGGCCCATACAGGATAAATCCAAGGAGAAACATGCCAAGACACATATTAATCAAACTATCAAAAATTAAACACAAAGAAAAAATATTAAAAGCAGCAAGGGAAATACAACAAATAACATACAAGGGAATCCCCATAAGGTTAACAGCTGATCTCTCAGCAGAAACTCTACAAGCCAGAAGGGAGTGGCAGGACATACTGAAAGTGATGAAGGAGAAAAACCTGCAACCAAGATTACTCAGATTACTCTACCCAGCAAGAATCTAATTATGATTTGACAAGGAAATTAAAACCTTTACAGACAAGCAAAAGCTAAGAGAATTTAGCACCACCAAACCAGCTCTACAACAAATGCTAAAGGAACTTCTCCAGGCAGGAGACACAAGAGAAGGAAATGACCTACAATAACAAACCCGAAACAATTAAGAAAATGGTAATAGGAACATACATATTGATAACTACCTTAAATGTAAATGGATTAAATGCTCCAACCAAAAGACATAGACTGGCTGAATGGATACAGAAACAAGACCTGTATATATGCTGTCTACGAGAGACCCACTTCAGACCTAGGGACACATACAGACTGAAAGGGAGGGGATGGAAAAAGATATTCCATGCAAATGGAAATCAAAAGAAAGCTGGAGTAGCAGTTCTTATATCAGACAAAATAGACTTTAAAATAAAGACTATTACAAGAGACAAAAAGGACACTACATAATGATCAAGGGATGAACCCAAGAAGAAGATAAAACAATTGTAAATATTTATGCACCCAACATGGGAGCACCTCAATACATAAGGTGAATGCTAACAGCCATAAGAGGGGAAATCGACAGTAACACAGTAATAGTAGGGGACTTTAACACCCTACTTTCACCAATGGACAGATCATCCAACATGAAAATAAATAAGGAACCACAAGCTTTAAATGATACATTAAACAAGATGGACTTAATTGATATTTATAGGACATTCTATGCAAAAACAGCAGAATACACTTTCTTCTCAAGTGCTCATGGAACATTCTCCAAGACAGATCATATCTTGGGTCACAAATCGAGCCTTAGTAAATTTAAGAAAATTGAAATCGTATCAAGTACCTTTCCTGACCACAATGCTATGAGACTAGATATCAATTACAGGAAAAAAAAATCTGTAAAAAATACAAACACATGGATGCTAAACAATACACTACTAAATAACCAAGAGATCACTGAAGAAATCAAAGAAGAAATAAAAAAAATACCTAGAAACAAATGACAGTGAAAACACGATGACTCAAAAGCTACGGGATGCAGCAAAAGCAGTTCTAAGAGGGAAGTTTATAGCAATATAATCCTACCTTAAGAAACAAGAAACATCTCAAATAAGCAACCTAACCTTACACCTAAAGCAATCAGAGAAAGAAGAACAAAGAAACCCCAAAGTTAGTAGAAGGGAAGAAATCCTAAAGATCAGATCAGAAATAAATGAAAAAAAATGAAGGAAACGATAGCAAAGATCAATAAAACTAAAAGTTGGTTCTTTGAGAAGATAAACAAAATTGATAAACCATTACCCAGACTCATCACGAAAAAAAGGGAGAAGACTCAAATCAATAGAATTAGAAATGAAAAAGGAGGAGTAACAAGTGACACTGCAGAAATAGAAAGAATCATGAGAGATTACTGTAAGCAACTATATGCAAATTCTTAGAAAAGCACAACCTTCCGAGACTGAGCCAGGAAGAAATAGAAAATATAAACAGACCAATCACAAGCACTGAAATTGAAACTGTGATTAAAAATCTCCCAACAAACAAAAGCCCAGGACCAGATGGCTTCACAGGTGAATTCTATCAAACATTTAGAGAAGAGCTAACATCTATCCTTCTCAAACTCTTCCAAAATACAGCACAGGGAGGAACACTCCCAAACTCATTCTACAAGGCCACCATCACCTTGATACCAAAACCAGACAAGGATGTCACAAAGAAAGAAAACTACAGGCCAATATCACTGTTGGACAAAGATGCAAAAATCCTCAACAAAATACTAGCAAACAGAATCCAACAGCACATTAAAAGGATCATACACCATGATCAAGTGGGGTTTATCCCGGGAATGCAAGGATTCTTCAATATACGCAAATCAATCAATGTGATACACCACATTAACAAATTGAAGGAGAAAAACCATATGATCATCTCAGTAGATGCAGAGAAAGCTTTTGAAAAAATTCAACATGAATTTATGACAAAAACCTTCCAGAAAGTAGGCATAGAGCGAACTTACCTCAACATAATAAAGGCCATATATGACAAACGCTCAGCCAACATCATTCTCAATGGTGAAAAACTGAAACCATTTCCTCTAAGATCAGGAAGAAGACAAGGTTGTCCACTCTCACCACTATTATTGAACATAGCTTTGGAAGATTTAGCCACAGCAGATAAGAAAAAGAAATAAAAGGAATCCAAATTGGAAGAGAGGAAGTAAAGCCGTCACTGTTTGCAATACATAGAGAATCCTAAAGATGCTACCAGAAAACTACTAGAGGTAATCAATGAATGTGGTAAAGTAGAAGGATACAAAATTAATGTATAGAAATCTCTTGCATTCCTATACACTAATGATGACACATCTGAAAGAGAAATTGAGGAAACACTCCCATTTACCATTGCAACAAAAAGAATAAAATACCTAGGAATAAACCTACCTAAGGAGATGAAAGACCTGTATGCAGAAAGCTATAAGACACTGATGAAAGAAATTAAAGATGATACAAACAGATAGAGAGATATACCATGTTCTTGGACTGGAGGAATCAACATTGTGAAAATGACTGTACTACCCAAAGCAATCTACAGATTCAATGCAATCCCTATCAAACTACCAAGGGCATTTTTCATAGACCTAGAACAAAAAATTTCAAAATTTGTATAGAAACACAAAAGACCCGAATAGCCAAAGCAATCTTGAGAAAGAAAAATGGAGCTGGAGTAATCAGGCTCCTGGGCTTCAGACTATTCTACAAAGCTACAGTAATCAAGACAGTATGGTACTGGCACAGAAACAGAAATATAGATCAGTGGAACAGGACAGAAAGCCCAGAGATAAATCCACACACATATGGTCACCTTATCTTTGATAAAGGAGGCAAGAATATACAGTGGAGAAAAGACAGCCTCTTCAATAAGTGGTGCTGGGAAAACTGGACAGCTATATTTTAAAGAACGAAATTAGAACACTCCCTAACACCATACACAAAAATAAACTCAAAATGGATTAAAGACCTAAATGTAAGGCCAGACACTATCAAACTCTTAGAGGAAAACATAGGAAGAACACTCTACGGCATAAATCACAGCAAGATCCTTTTTGACCCAGCTCCTAGAGAAATGGAAATAAAAACAAAAATAAATAAAGAGCAGAAAGAGAAAAACAAATATCATATATTAATGCATATATGTCGAATCCAGGAAAATGGTACAGGTACTGGTTTGAAAGGCAGAAATAGAGACACAGCTGTAGAGAACACACATATGGACACCAAGGGGGGAAAGTGGGTGTGGAGGGGTGATGGTGGTGGGATGAATTGGGAGATTGGGATTGACATATATACACTAATATGTATAAAATAGATAACTAATAAGAACCTGCTCTATAACAAATAAATAAAATTCAAGAAAAATTAAAGGAAAATATAACAAGGAAAAGAAAACATACACAAGATGAAAAGACAACCCTCAGAATGGGAGAAAATATTTGCAAATGAAGCAACTGACAAAGGATTAATCTCCAAAATTTACAAGCAGCTCATGCAGCTCAATATCAAAAAAACAAACAACCCAATCCAAAAATGGGCAGAAGATCTAAACAGACATTGTTCCAAAGAAGATATACAGATTGCCAACAAACACATGAAAGGATGCTCAACGTCACTAATCATTAGAGAAATGCAGATCAAAACTACAATGAGGTATCACCTCATACCAGTCAGAATGGCCATCATCAAAAAATCTAGGAACAATAAATGCTGGAGACGGTGTGGAGAAAGGGGAACCCTCTTGCACTGTTGGTGGGAATGTGAACTGGTACAGCCACTATGGAGAACAGTATGGAGGTTCCTTAAAAAACTGAAAATAGGGCTTCCCTGGTGGCACAGTGGTTGAGAGCCCGCCTGTAATGCAGGGGACACGGGTTCGTGCCCCGGTCCGGGAAGATCCCATATGCCGCGGAGCGGCTGGGCCCGTGAGCCACGGCTGCTGAGCCTGCATGTCCGGAGCCTGTGCTCCGCAACGGGAGAGGTCACAACAGTGAGAGGCCCTCGTACCGCAAAAAAAAAACAAACAAACAAACAAAAAAAAAAAACTATAAGTAGAACTACCATACGACCCAGCAATCCCACTGCTGGGCATATACCTAGAGAAAACCATAATTCAAAAAGAGTCATGTGCCACAATGTTCATTGCAGCTCTATATACAGTAGCCAGGACATGGAAGCAATCTAAGTGTCCATCGACAGATGAACGGACAAAGAAGATGTGGCCCATATACACAATGGAATATTACTCAGCGATAAAAGAAACGAAATTGAGTTATTTTTAGTGAGTGGATGGACCTAGAGTCTGTCATACAGAGTGAAGTAAGTCAGAAAGAGAAAAACAAATACCATATGCTAACACATATATATGGAGTCTAAAAAAAAAATGTTTATGAAGAACCTAGGGGCAGGACAGGAATAAAGACGCAGATCTACATCTGAATCCTCAAGAATGGACTTGAGGACATGAGGAAGGGGAAGGGTAAGCTGGGACGAAGTGAGAGAGTGGCATGGACATATATACACTACCAAATGTAAAATAGCTAGCTAGTGGGAAGCAGCCACATAGCACAGAGAGATCAGCTCCGTGCTTTGTGACCACCTAGAGAGGTGGTATAGGGAGGGTGGGAGGGAGACGCAAGAGGGAGGAGATATGGGGATATATGTATACGTATAGCTGATTCACTTTGTTATAAAGCAGAAACTAACACACCATTGTAAAGCATTATACTCTAATAAAGAAGCTAAAAAAATAAATAAGTAAAATTAATTTTTAAAAAATCCTTAAAAGGAAAGACATAATATGTTACTTCTCTTTTATCCCATTTTGTATCATGCAAGATCCGTCCACAGCAGTGTGCAAGGTAAATAGTTATTTTTAAAGCAAAATATCATCTGTTTTGCAACCTAATTATATAGACAGGAGAAGCTCAGATATTTCATTCACTCCGCAGATTAAAGGGCAAAGACAGGGACCAATTTGGACTTTCAGTAGTCCATTTGATGTAACGGAATAAAATGCGTAATGTGCATGTAGTAAAATAGAACACAGAGAACAAAAGGCACAGTTTAGACTGTGCTGAAGAATAATATTTTAAAATACCTATAATTATACCTGCATGACTCAAAATGAGAGTCACATTTTAAACAATGGAAAATCAACTTTGCTCTATATCCACTGGATTTTCAGTAGTCACAGAATTCTGAACTTCACACATGGTGCTAAATCTGAAATGGTACAAAGTGAGTGAGCACAGGCCGCCTGCTGTGACCACGAATTTGCATTACTGCAGGTGGCTGGAGAGAAAGAAGTTCTAGAATCAATGAACAAAATAGGTGATAATTAATAGCAGGTAAGAAGCAGGTTCCTCATGGACTTTTCAGATTTCTGAGGTCACAGCTTCAAGGTTTAGAACATAACCCAGTCTGCCTTGAGACTATTTATATTTGAATATGTATATTTCAAGTCTAGACTTTGACCAAATGAAATTACCCACATGCCTTACTCTCCCACAGGAAACAATATACTAATTCACTCCTGAGTGACTCTCCCAGCTCATGTTCATGGTGCCAGGAAACGCTAAATTCTCCTAAAGTCACTTAATTCCTACAATGATCCCGTAGTGCAAGAATTGGCACTATTTTATACAGATGAGGAAACTGAGGTTCACAGATGCTAAATAAATCACTTAAGATCTCATAGAAAACAGATGCTGAATCTAAGACAAAAATCCAGAGCTAACTATAAAGCATGTAGAAACTCTTTTAACTCACTTTCCTATAACTTAGTGGTTCCCAAACTTTGCTGCATATCAGGATCACCTTGGAATCTTCAGAAAATATGGATGCCTGGCTCCCACTCCCAGGCTTTCTAATGTAATTGGTCTGGAGTACAACACAGGCACTGGGATTAGCTGAAAATCTCCCCAGGTGATTCTCTTGTGCAGCAAAGTTTGGGAACCATGGTCCTGCCACTTGGGCAGGTTAACCAAGGCCCTCCATCAGCTCTGTCAGGCACGCTGCCTGAAGCCCACAGCACATTGTATTCTTGTGAGGTGTGCTGGCTGTTCCCAGTTTGTCTATGCACTTTTGCACCCAAAACATGAGCTGTACACTTATCAACAGGTCAGCTGGGTTTCCTTCTAAACCTAATTATGCCACTTGTACTTGATATTATAAATAAAAATATAATCAAATATTATGTAAACCAATAAAATTTGATTATGTAAAGAGAGCTAATATTTCTAAAAAAGCCCTGAAATCAACGCTTTGGAAAGATGTGATTAAAATGAGTTAATTTTTGAAAAAAAGATGCTGAATCAGGTGTGAATGAGAAATTACAGAGTCGAAAAAATTTTAAGAATCTAGGGAAAGTCTATACCCAGTTAGCTGCACAAGTGTCTCTTAAGTTCTTCAATCGCTCAGAAGAAATTGAAAGCAAAAACCAGACTATTATTAATATGAGTGTGGTTTATAAAAGTCAGAATCTAAAGCTGAAAACTCATCTCAAAGAGAGAGCCATGGCTCTGTATCAGAAGACTTATGAATAAACACACAATTGTATGTTTTAAGCTGAAACTGTTTTAAGACATGAATGTATCCTTTTATATGATTTCCCCTTTTAACTTAACTTTCTCGTTAACTGACCAACACCTTCTGACAGTGTTGTATAACAGGGCTCTGAACTCACACCACCTGCTTACCCAAAAAGTAATTGAATGGTCTCTCTCTTTCTGAAACAGCTGCAGCTACGTAATTGAGAAATTCACTCACTGTTTAATATACAGCACACATTTCATGTGGTGTGACACGTAAGGTCTGATGTGCAGGCACACCTCTAGGATGTGGCGGACAGGGGGCCAGATGACAGGGGACTCTGTCCTCAGGGAGCCTGTAGCCTGATGGGGCTTAGAAAGCCCAGAATGACTGAGATATAAGGTGAGTAAGGCAGTGGCTTAACATCCCCCAAACTGCTATGGGACTTAAAGGAGAAAGATATTCCACAGAGGGGAGAATCTGAAAGACTTACGGGGAGGCAGCTCAAGGGGGTAGTAGGGTACAGACAAGGTTTTTTTTGTTGTTGACGTTATTGTTTCTTCCTTTCCCTTCCTTCCAAGATGAGACAGCCCTGACTTCAGTGGTAGGAAAGACTGAAAATAAAAGCACAAAAAGACGATTGATGGGGTCCCAATTGGTGGGGTCCCAGAAAAGGCAGAAGGGGAAAGGATAAGGAAGGCAAGGAGACGGGCGGAAGCAGACCTATGGGAAAGGGGTGGTACAGGGACAAGGAGGTTTGGATGCTAAGACGACAGAAGCTGAGGTCATAGCCAGACTGACTTTCTTCTCCTTAAACAGGAAGCTGGTTATCTGCTGAAAGAGGTAGAGCAGGGGCCTCAGGCTTCAAGAGGAGGTTGGGAACTGCTGCTCTGATGCAGGTGGTGGGAAGGCCATGAGACACCACCGTGGGAATTCCACACTGCATGGTTTGGAAAATTGTCTCCTGACCAAATATTTTAAAGATCGTATTACAAAAATCTAAAAACATCAGACTGTCATTTCACCGTTGACCAAGGGGAACATGGGAGCCCTAAGGTAGCCCCACCATGTGTGGCCATCCTCGCTGCACAGGGCTTTGCAATGAGGGACAGCAGAGGCCTGGTTGTGCATCATTCAGAAGCAGTGCTTCTTCCTAGATCCCTTTTCCTACAGCTACCACCCAAATAATGGATCTCTAGAGTCCTATGGACAGCACAGCCCTGGAGAGGGCAGCAGCTGATTCAAGCCATTCCAAGATACAGGAAAGAGGGGTTGGTGGTCAAAAGAAAACCAGGATTAAGACTTGTAAACAGATGAGCGCAGGCAGAGATGAATGTCCACGTCCTCATACGGTGGTTCATGTGCACACACACAGATGGACGCCCGGGTGTTGGTACACAGGTGCACACACAGCCAGCCCAGTCCCCACTTGGCCTCTACACTTCCCCTGGAGGCAATAACGTGAATGAACAAATCAGAGACCTAGTGTCATTCTTAGCCCTGGGCAATAGTTGCTTGCAAGCTTAGATCACTCATCAAGGTGAGGCTTTTAAAAACCATCTTAATCGATAGGACCCGGGAAATTCTGTATTGTGAATGTATTCCACCAAAGTATCTGTCGTAGCATCTGGCTTTGGACTCCTAATTCACTCATCTTTATGAGGAGCACCTCCTGACTGTCATGGCTTTAGGGTCCCTTCCCCATTGCTGCAATTCCCAAGGGGAATCTCAAGCCTTTACAGACATAGCTTTGCAAAGCAGGGGAAGGGCTCCATGACAGGTGAAGAATCAACCCCACTAACGCTCCAAAAATGTTTAAAGCAGGGAATATTTTAAGCTTAACCTAGTGCTATCTGCAAAGCAGTGATACATCCGCACAGAATTTTCTTTTCTACCTTGCCTGGACATGTTGTAAACATTTTTGTCTGTCCACTTATAAGTGCATATGTGTATGTACGTGTGTGTTTATAAAATGCATATATGTGTATAAGCTCCAGGTGCCCACATACACATGGTGTGTTTAGTTCTTGCAGCAGAGACCTCTTTGAATCCAGCATCTTCACTGGCCTCTAATGGCCAGTTACCAGCAGCTCGCTCTGCTCTGTTACCCCGCAGGGGGACTAATTAATAAACTTTTCCTTAATTGAGTTCTGGCTGCCAGGTCCACAGGGATTATTGCTTATATGTAAGTAAACAAAATTTCCGTTTTAAACAACACTCCAAATCTCCTCATTATATTTTAAACAGATATAAAGGCACTGAGTCAAGCAAGCCGTGGGCTAGGAGGCTGTGTGTATTCTGGCCTGGATTCCCTTCCTCACTGGAAGCCAGGTACTGTAGCAGGCAGGTGATGCCCCCAGGTCCTTCGGGGCTAACACCCACATCAGCCTGGATGCCTGCCTTTTCTTTGTTCTCATCTACAGATAGAGAAAGTACCTCACTAGGTTTTGGAAGCCATTAAGAGCATCTGCCTTGTCTTTTAACCTGAACTTATTATTTAAAAGCAATTCACTTTCACAATTTATAAATAGGAAGAAAATGAATTTGATGTTAAATATTTAATAAGTGCCCAAGATTTGTTAGGTGAGGACTTGGGTGGATTGTTGGGTTTAGGGAATGTCCCAGCCTACACTTTTGTGGAAGCTATATGTTAAGTTCTTATAGTTGAAATAATTTAATTGTTTCTTTGTTTTCAAGTTTCCTCCCTACTTGCAGATTCCAGATTGAAAGCAGAACCATGAAAGAAAGTGAAAACCTGAAAGCAAGTTGTTTTAACTTGGTTAGAAACCTAGAAGGAGGGATTATCCTTCCCTCCTGAGTTTTTCTGCTCAGAGCCATTTGGAAGCCATTTGGCTCCAGGGTCAGATCTTTTGCAAGTCACCCTTTGCTGAGAGTACAAGAATCCACTTCAGGCTTTGATTATGATTATGATTGGTACCTTAAAAGAACAAAATAAACATTTTTCAGATTCCCACATTCATGCTGCTAAGACATAACTCAGAAAAATCAGTGAGGGCAGGATTTAAAACCAGTTCCCAGATTTTTAGGAGAACTGTGGATCAAATCCTGTTTCAGGGCTTCCCTGGTGGCGCAGTGGTTGAGAGTCCGACTGCCGATGCAGGGGACACGGGTTCGTGCCCTGGTCCGGGAAGATCCCCCATGCCGCAGAGCGGCCGGGCCCGTGGGCCATGGCCGCTGAGCCTGCGCATCCAGAGCCTGTGCTCCGCAATGGGAGAGGCCACAGCAGTGAGAGGCCCACGTACCGCAAAAAAAAAAAAAAAAAAAAATCTGCTATAGATTTTAAAGGTCTGGATCATTTCATCCCTATCCTAATCCCTTGCTTCCTTCTTTAAGCAATTTATTCTAAACGGGAGTGCTGTACATGACGCGAGTCCTTCATTGAGAATCAATCTCCCCTGAACGACTCGCATTCAAAATATTTTGCTCATCCCCAGTCAGACCTTTATCACTATCACTGGTTGTCAAGAGCGATCTGATCTGTGGATGGTACGTCTCGCTGGGTGCAAGTGAAGGCCAGTACCTCTTGATTCCTGGGCAGCAGTCAGGGCAGGTAGCCAAGGAGGCGGGTCTGAGACTGCATTAGGGGAACTCTGGCCCCAGCGAGGATATCTGGTGAGATTTTAGTCCTGGGGGTAGGGGTAGGGGTGCATCTCTGGGCCCAGTCAAAACTAAAGGAGCAGGCGGCAAGCAATGTAAGTGAATGACTGATCCATGTAGCAATATGGATGCATCTCAAATGTGTTATATTCAGTGAAAGAAGCCAGACACTGAAGGGCCACATATAGATCACATGATTCCATTTACATGTTGCTCTGGACAAAGGCAAGGTTATAAGGCCAAAAATCTGATCAGTGGTTGCCAGGGGCTGGGAAGGGGACTGACTAGTACGCCAAGAGGGACTTTTCTGTAGCCATGGCTTTGTTCTATATCTTGATAGTGGTGGTGGGTACACGACTGAAGAGATTTGCCAAAATTCATTTAACAACACATAAAAAGGGTAAGTTTTACTGAATTTAAATTATACCTCATAAACCTGAACTAAATAACAACAACTAAGGAGTAGGAACAATAACAGAAGACTGGTCCAACAAAAGCATCAAGATGGGGGGAGGAGGGAGCTTCCACTTCCCCCATGCAGAAAGGGGGAACAGAAGCCCCCAAGAGCTATCTCCAGGAAAACCGGTTTCCAAGTCTTTGGGCAACAAGGACCCCAAATTGGGGAGCCCATCCACAGGTCCCAGTCGCATGTCTTGATTCCAGGCTCCATCTGGAATTAGGTTAGTTGATTGCCTCCCATTAGGCAATTAGCTGCACAACTTCTAGGCACCAGGCTTAGTCTCCTAACTCAGGGTTTTTGTTTGTTTTTCTGGCATTCAGTGCCCTTGAGGCAATCATTTGGAGAGCACTGGGGGCCAGTTGCCTACGTTTTGAAAGCTCTGTAGAAGTGGACAGAGAGAGACTCTGGAACCTGCTGCCCAGCCAGCCCAGCCCTGTGGCCCACACTTGCCTTAGAAAAGCCCAGTGAGGTCCACCGACTACTTTGCCCACTGCCCAGGATCCCACCTGAGACACTCAGCTAAGTGCTGGTACTCAACTCCTGAGCATAGAGTATATACTGCTTGGCAGACAAAGGATGGAGCATTACACCGAGGTCGGTGCCAGCTTTGAAAACAGCCAAGAGCGGACCGTATAAGCATTGATTTGGGTTCCCGGAGGCGCAGCTGCTCACAGAGCATGCCCTGGGCATAGGTTTTTACAGAGAAATGTCACAGTTGGGCATTACCTGAGGCAGGGAGGCAGCCAGAATCTGGTTCGTTATTCAGAAGTCTGATTTATAGACTATTTAAAAGACATGGTTTTGTTTCTTTCTGGTCCATATAGTGGCTTCAAGCTGCTGATTAATAACATTGCCAGGGTGCTTTGGTAGATAACATGTTGGTCTTTCATGATGAGCACCTTTAAGGTTTTTGAACAGAAAGATACTATGAAGCAGCCGTTTTTCTTTTTAAAATTTGTTCTCTCACATTCCCATGGCAATTACATCTGTAAATCATGTTTACCGAGTGAGCCCTTTCCCCTGGGTTGTTCGAAAGCAAACATCAGCCCAGACTACACAATGGTCTTGAATGACACATCGGTGCACTCCACACTGGTCAGATCGTACTACATTTTAAAAGGCCACAGCTGGGCTTCCCTGGTGGCGCAGTGGTTGGGAGTCCGCCTGCCGATACAGGGAACGCGGGTTCGTGCCCCGGTCCGGGAAGATCCCACGTGCCGCGGAGCGGCTGGGCCCGTGAGCCATGGCCGCTGAGCCTGCATGTCCGGAGCCTGTGCTCCGCAACGGGAGAGGCCGCAACAGTGAGAGGCCCGCGTACCGCAGAAAAACAAAACAAATTAAAAAAAAAACCCAAAACAACAAACAAACAAGAAAGAGGTCACAGCTGCCCTCGAGGAGAGGCTTCTCCCCAGGGAGGGCCAAGGAGGCTCACGGGCAGAGGCCGACTTACTTCCCCCCTTGCCGCACTTCTCCATGCGGTACTGGTAGATGTGCAGCGTGAAGAGCATGTGGGAGTTGCGGAGGTCATCCTCATTGCAGTCCTGCTGGCTGCCCCGCCGGGAGGTCATGGCAGCATCCAGGAAGAAGGCGGCCTTCTCCGCAGTGGGCGCCCGCAGCTCACTCTGGTTCTGCAGCTGGAAGACACAAGGGAAGGACTGAAGCTGCAGGTGGGCGGTTCGCCTGCCACTCGGGGCTGCCTGTCTGTTCCGCATTCTTGAAGGCTGGACGTCCTTCTGGAACCAGGGCCTCTATCCATGTGCAATTCTCAGCTTAATTTATTCATATCTGAAAAGTAACACTGAGCACGCTTATTGGATGAAACATATTTTCACCCGTTTTACAACTGAAGTGAATCTGTTAAGTATCAGGTGTGAAAAGCAAATGGTTGTATCTGGGTGATCCGTGGGGGCAGGTGTCCCACCCTGACCTCCTCAGAGGCCAGCAAACCAACATCCTGGGCAATCCACGTACCTAAGAAAACATGAGGGATGTGACCACATCTTGATTTCAAAGATTAGAGTGTTTAGAAGCAGGTGGGTTGCAAAGTGTGATTTTAGTCCAGATAGTACTGGTATCACAAAGAAGTGAAAAAACTTAGTTAGCTTTAACTCAATTCTCAATTTTCCCAGCTATTTAATTAGAGCCAATTTTAGGCCACATTTACTAGCATAGTTATAAATAAGAAGTAAGTAAGTGTAAAAGACATGTGAAAACACCCAAGATACTTGAATGTCTCATCTGTATCATTTAAGGGCTATCTATTTTATCTTTAGTTGCTAAATTCATGTTCATGGCATACTCATTAATTCATTACAGAAGCACTGTGGGCAACGTGTCTAAATCCTATGAGATGCCTTGGTAATTATAGTAAACCCTACTCAGAGCCATATTATCAGCATTTGACCAGCACTCCTCTACTGGGGGTGGGAGGGAAGAAAAGTAAACTAATATTTCTGATTTATTCAAAGGAATGATTTGCAGGATGTGCCTTAGGGTCAAATTTTGACAGTCTTCTATTCTGACTCTGACTGTACCTGTAATTCTGAACCACGAGAGTCGATATTTGGAACCTGAGACCATCAAAATCCTCAAACTTCAGAGAGGTTCTGTGGTGCTCGTTGTTCTATACTTACTATCGCAGAAAAGATAACCCAAAGAATGTTTAAGACTCTTCAACAAGAAGGTAAAGAGGATGTC
This sequence comes from Lipotes vexillifer, assembly GCF_000442215.2. Classification (NCBI taxonomy): domain Eukaryota; kingdom Metazoa; phylum Chordata; class Mammalia; order Artiodactyla; family Lipotidae; genus Lipotes; species Lipotes vexillifer. Next base: position 1,164,347 of record NW_006785785.1, read on the forward strand.
GGTCTCTTCCTCTTTTTCTTAATCTTCAGTTAACCAGAGCTTTCACCTCTGTGGAACTTCATTAATGGAGTTATAAAAGTGAATGGAGGTTATAGCATATTTGAATGTCTAAGTAATGCTTGGAGTGGGAGCAGTGGGTAGGGTGACACCGATTCCATCACAGGTGCTGAGAAATGCACATTTGAGGGCTCTATCCCAGGCCTATTGAATCAGAAATTCTAGAGGTGGAGCCCAGCAGTCTGTGTTTTAACAGGTCTTTCAGGTGACTCTGATGAAGACTGAAGTTTGAGAGCCACTGGATGAATGTCTGTATGACCACTTAGTTTGCATTCTAATTAGGTTTCATATCCAAACGGTATCTGATGCATCTGTTAAAACTATGAAGAGCCAATTTTAGTCAGACATGGATGGTATGGACCTTTGGGAGTTGCTGAGGCAATCACAATCGACAGTCAGGAGAAACATCTAAGAGGGCTTCCTGGAGGAAGTGCCAACTAGCTGATACCCAACAAATAAGGAGTTAGCCAGATGAAGAGCGAGAGGAGAGGAGTCAGCAGCCTTCTGTGCACAGGGAACAGGATGTTCAAAGGCGCAGAGTAAAAAGAGGGAGGATGGTTGGTGCCTTAGAGCCTTGCTACTGAAAGTGTGGTCAGTCATTGGGAAGCTCGTCAGAAATGCATCATCAGAGGCCCAATCCCAGACCTACGGAACCAGAATCTGCATTTTAACAAGATCACCAGTGCTTCTTATGCACACTGAAGTTTGAGGGGCACTGCTTTCTTAGGGGACCTAAACGTAATTTAAGAGGAGTGGCAGGAGGGGAGTGGTAGCAGGTGATGCTGGAAGGTTGTGTAGGGCCTCTTGCGAACCACGAGGATTCATACTGCAAGTGGAAGGATCTGAGGTGCTCTAAGCAGGGGAGGAACATGGCCAGGTGTGAGTAGATGGGTGTTACAGAGTGGGTATCCTCACCTGAGAAAACAGTCGCACGTGGGGTGAGGCAGGTGCTTATCAAAATGAACACCTATCTAAAAAGGAGGCATCTGATAAAACTAGAAAATAGAGCCTGTAGCTAAAGACTGGAAAACCTGATTATTCTGGATATGAACCAGGGTCCTCCCAGGTCATTCCCACCTCTACTGTCAAACAGCGAGGGAGAAACACTCCCAACAGGCATGACATCCTGAAAAGGCGAACTGGAACTTCTCTTGGCTTCCATGGTTCCAGCAATTATATCATGGTTCCAATTAGAAAGTGGTTATTAGTTTTTCCTACAGCACTACTAGTCCGGTTGTAAACCAGTGCCAGAAACACAGTTTATAGAGCCATAAACAGCCCCATTAATGGCTGGAGCTATTTGTGCAAAGCAGTAAACATTTCCGCTTGTTGCTAAACAAAAGAAAGATGGTATTTTCTTTTTTGTTTTGAAAGGGGCGTAAAGAAAGTGAATTCAATTTCCCCCAAATGCTACAACAACTGTGGTTCCTGTTCATTGTCAACTAGATTCAAGGTACAAATATTTAGGTTGGGCGAGCAGCTGCCCTGCAGCTGCAGGCCATAAAGTTCCAGTCCACTTTAAAGTAAACACTTGCAAGCCTCCCCCCGTTGCACGTTGAGTGAGTCACGAGGTGAACTGCCCCAGCCGCCGAGGCAGGGATGAGCCACCTTGGAGCCAGCCAAGCCCCAGAAGCAATCACCTGCGTGCCACAGATGGGGTCCTCGCACAGGTACACGCCCGGAGACTGGCCGTCCTGCAGGCTGCCCGTGGCCACCTCCGACAGCAGGTCCCGAAGGTTCTCTTCTTTGCCCCACACCTCCACGGCTGAGATCCGCACTGAGAAACGGGCTCCGGTCTTTTCTTTCCGTTCATTTATCAGCTTGAAGAGCCAAGAGATGGCACAGGGGATGATGCCAAGGTTCTGCATGGAATCGTCTTTTCCGATCATGGTGTAGGATTTTCCTGGGAGAACGTGGAAAGAAAGAAAAGCAGCTTGAGTGTCCAGGCATCATTCTACAGTCTCAAGAGTAGATGCCAAGGATGCAGAAGAAAGGCATGGGGAGTGGGGAATGGGAAGAAAGGAAAGGAAAAGGTGAGAGAAATATTAAACATTTGACATTTGACATTTCCAAGTACTACTGATGGAATAATAAAGAATGTGAGAGCCCCGACTAATGACTAATGACAAGATTAAATCACAGCTGACCTTGAGGGGAGGATCTCAAACATTACAAGCTATCCAGTTTCCGTACTGTTTTTCTCATGGTGGGAAGGCAGAAGTCTTTCATCACTGATATGGTTCTTTTTATCACCACCCCACAGATTCACTCCACATACTTACACTTTATATCCTTTTTCAAGTTAAATGCTGTGTATATTTTGCATGGGCAAATTCCATTAAAATCTGGATCACTGCTTTGATCAGAGATAAGGAAGACCGAAGTGGCAGTGAGATGAAATGGGCTCTCCGACCTGGCCTAGAACTGGCTCCGTCATTGCAAAGCTGCTGTTGGAAGCTCTGCCCAGGGACGCTTTTCGGAACGCACCAAATTAATAACTTATCAAGCATGTAAAGTGAGACCTGGTGAGCAGATGGCCACAGGTCAGGATTAAGAAGGCACTTCAAGGGGATTCAGTCATCAAACCCTCACAGAGGTGTGTGGCGGCCGCCTTTCCCAGGTGCTTCAGCACAGGTGGATTCCCGAAAGCTGGGTGGTGGGAAGCAAAGATGCTGGCAGACTGACCTCCCCAGACAGGTGCTAATGTGGTCTGGCCTTTGCTTGGTGGCTGCTCCTCTGGCATTATATTGAACCCAAGTCCTCTGGGGAAGGGGAGTCCTCTCTGCTCCCCAGCAACCCCTGCTCAGGAAATGTAATTTTCCTGCTGGCTTTCTGGGCGTGACCCTGACCTGGACCAAGTGGGAACAACCCCACTACTCCTTTTGTGCATTTCTTGGACTCTAAGGCTTTCCTAGATGACTGGGAATCCACTTAGAATGAGCATCTATATTTCAGAAGCAGAAATGGTTATTCATGATTATTCATTTCAGCACCTGCGGGAAACCACCTTTCCCTTCATCCGAGGACTCTGGGTACAATACAGAAGAATGGATAAAGTGGGAAATCCAGCAAGCCGCATGAAAAAGTAAAGCTCTCACTGACCCAGCTTGGCGTGGCCGAAACAGAACACACAGCCATCTGCCCCGTTGACCACAGACTGGATCACCTCTGCCACGGTTCCAGCACACACTTCAGCCTGGCAGACACAAGAGGAGACACAAACTGTGAGTCGACCATTAACAATGGAAACTTGCACCTGCTTTCCTGGGACTCAGGGTCCCAGAGCCATGGCATTTCCAGATGGGTCGGCTCTAACACAGTTCTAGAGGTGCGCAGAACCCTTCATACTTCCCACTCCCTCGCAAGCCTGAGCATTACACACATTAAAAGCAAACCACCCTTCTGCTAATTTGTGGTACATTTCAGCTGCTGTCTCTGCAGGCCAGGCACGTACAGGCTGGAACGGGAATGCAGAGTGCTTTCATGGACCTCACGCCATCCTGGCCTCCTCCCCGGGCAAGTATTTAAATATTCCATTCACCCTCTGCTAACTAGATCCTTCCTTTACACACACACACCTCCACCACCACCACACACACACACTCAGAGCTTATGAAATGGCTAGGCTTGTTAGAGGGTAAAGGGTGATGGGCCATTTCAGGAAAGTGACCTTGGGATACATTACAGTTCTAATCTAAGCAGGAGGTTTGTGATGCATGTCTGCTTTGTCTTCCTAATAACTCTCTCCTCTTTCTCCATGTCCATCCTTCTCTTTTCAAAACCAGCCTTTTGGGCTTCCCTGATGGTGCAGTGGTTGAGAGTCCGCCTGCTGATGCAGGGGACGCGGGTTCGTGCGGGAAGATCCCACGTGCCGCAGAGCGGCCGCGCCCGTGAGCCGTGACCGCTGAGCCTGGGCTCCGCGACAGGAGAGGCCACAACAGTGAGCAAAAGAACCCCCAAAAAACAAAACAAAAAACCCAGCCTTTTCTTTCTTTCTCTCTAGATACAGTCAATGTATACACTATTAATCACCATTGGTAAGTATGTTACAATGGGTGGTCTTCAGCCTGTTATGTGTCTCATCTCCAATGTGATTATTACATCCTTAGACAGAGGCCAGTCTCTTGGTAACATTTTGTATTTCCCCATTAACACCCAATACAGCACTCTGCAAATGATAAGAAAATAAATTTTGTGAACCAACTTGGGGGTCTGGGAAATCTCTCTGGTTAGCATCTGAGGCTTTCACAGCAGCAGGAGGACAGAATCACTCGCCATGTGCTGCACCTTCCTTTCTCCCTCAGCACCAGAGTCATATATGGAAGCATTCAGAGGACGTGCAAACCCGGGGCTCAGCGGGCATCGGAGCAACATGCCTCCCAGTGGGAATCTGAGAACTGTAGCCTCGGCATTGAATGTAGTTATTCAGCTCCAGGTTGCAACAGCACAGTGAACCTAAGTGTTCGAAAATCAATGTTCTCTCCCGAACCGAAATTGAAAAACCACACTCCTAACAACTGTCAGTTCTGGTGATGGCCTCAGCAGCTCTGCTGGGGGCTCCTCCCGAACGAAGCAGGTGGCAGGATGAGGCTTCGGTGGGGACCACAGGATCTGTCTCACCCCCAGGGCCTAGGCAATGAGAGTCCAGAGCTAAACCCTGAGATTGAGGTGGAATCTTGATGGAATTTGCTGAAGGTGCCTCTGCAGAGCCAGGAGAAGTTATCACCAAATGAACTCTGCCTTCCTCGGACATAAAGTGAGATGGGGGTTAGGAGGCTGAGAGCCCACCTTGAGCCATACATAAAACAAACTGTGTTAGATTCAAGGTCAGCAAAGAGAAAGATGGTTGTGTGTGGACCAAATCCGCGCACATTACTGAATCACCTGAGGACAGAGAGAAACGGGAGCAGCCTCACAGGGCACAGGGTGCGCAGGCCTCCCCTTGCAGAATTCTTGCCCAGTGTCCACTGAGAAGAGAACGGTCAGCAACATGTCCATCTGGTGTTTGTTAGCTGACAATGGCCCCTGGAGGCCCTTTGCTGTCTTTCCCCTTGAGCCTAGAGAAGCAGGAGCCTTCCCAAGTGGACTCCATGGGCAGGGCTGGGTGTGCAGGAAGCCTGTTACCCACCGGCAGGACTCCGTCCTGCTGCCCACCCTTCCTGGTGATGATGGAATGTTTGTGTTCCCCTTACCCCACCAAGTTCATATGTTGAAACTGAATGTCCAATGTGATGGTATTTGAAGGTGGGGCCTTTGGGAGGTGATTAATCAGGAGGGTGGAGCCCTCGTGGATGGGATTAGTGCCCTAATAAAAGAGGCCCCAGAGTCCTCCCTGGACCTTCCACAATGGACGTAGTGAGAAGACATCTGTCTATGAATCAAGAAGGGGCCCTCACCAGATCCTGAATCTGTCAGCTCCTTGATCTTGGACTTCCAACCTCCAGGACTGTAAGAAATAAATTTCTGTTGCTTATAAGCTACCCAGTCTGTGCTGTTTTGTTAAGGAAGTGAAAATGGACTAAGACACCTCCCCAAAGCCAGAACCAGCAGAGGTATGCCCCAGCAATGGGCAGCTGGTGACCGCCAAGGCCACTGGAGGGTACTGAGTGTGGCTTATAAGGAGGAGCAAGGACTGTTCTAATCACTGCCTAGCTTCAGGAAGCTGATGTCCTTAAAGACCGGGTAAAAGCAAAGTTCATGACCGCCTTGGGCCACGGTGGTTGCTGCTGCCTCACAGGCCAACAACAGGGGCCTGAGAGCAGAGGCCCATTCTGTACGCTTTCCAGCTTTCCTGCTCCAGAGGCTCAGAGGGTGCTCCTTCACAGGGGCTGAGGCTGAACACGCCGGCAGCATGATATTACCATTAACAATGACAACAGCATAGTAAAAACAGTAGCATTTGTTGAGCACTCACTGTGTTCTGCCTCTGCTCTAAGCACCTCACGTGTATCCACACAGTGAATCATAGCAGCCCAACGAGGCACGTTTTGAACTTGTCTTCATTTTATGGATGAAGACACTGAGGCCCAGAGAGGTAGAGTGATTTGCCCAAGGACACACTGCTAGTAACTAGTGGATAAAATGGCGAGAGGGCAAAGATACAACACCATCCTGAGCAGGATGCAGATTGGTTAATAGGAAGACTCCAGGACAGATGTCCACTCAGGAAAGAGTCTGTGAATGTTTGAGTCTCAGTTTCCTTGTCTGTAACGTGAAAACAGCATTACCTCCCTTTTCAAGAGTAGAATGGGTTAATGTATATGAAACTTCTTGAAAACTACAAATTTATATAGAAATGTAATTTATTATATTGGAAATGTAACAAAGGCAAGCGTTCTGAAGCGATAGCAACTGTAAGAGTGAGCATATGAGCTCTGGAACCAAGTGTGAAATGTAAGCAAAGACTAGTAATAAAAATGGCTCCCTTTTCCGGAATAAATCTAAAACTCATTAATAGTCCACACTTTAATTTAGGGTTTGCTTTGGAATTCTTACGACTTAGGGAGATTCGCTTTTGTAAAGTTTTAACTGTGTTAATTGAATTACTTGTAGGCCATTTATTAGACCCGATGTCAGGGTTAGATTAGTGAGCCCACTGGGTGGTACAACACACAAAAAATGTAACGAGGAGAAAAACTACAGAACTTATTCATAAAGTACTTTGTCTTCTCATGGTAAAACTCTTTGGGAAAACCACACGCTTAGCTTGCTAATGAATGGAGCCTATAATGTGTGCTAAGTGCCTATGGTGTCTGTGTGAACATCGCTGCTTCCTATACTCAGATACCACATGGAGGAAATTAGCAAGAGCTGCAAATGGTAGCCATCAGCACCCCGTCTTCAGGTTCTGCTCTAGGCTATTGGTTACCCGAGTGCACACTGTTTTGTTTAAATCTTGGGAAGTGCTGGAAATTTATCAGGAAGATGCAGGTGCCTGATGCCAAAATGCAGGCAAAGTAGGCCACTGTACACCTATAAGCTGGGTTACAGATGTCTACTAGAAGATCCAGTTGCACCAATTCATTGCAGATGAATTGCACCAGATGGTGTAAGTGAATCTTCTAGTACACATCTGTTCTACTGGGATAGGTTCCAGGAGCCTTGGTTAAGGAACCTTGGCACCCTGGTCCCCCAAGAAGCCTCCAAATTATACTCATAACAGACTAACAAAAATGGCCACAATTCTCCACCCCTCCCTGTGTGCATGCCCCTTGCAATGTGACTTCGCAGCTCCTCCAACCAAGAGATAGAGCCTCTTCCCCACTCCTCGAATTTGGACCAGTCGCATTCAGCAGAAGTGATGATGTGTCAATTCCGAGCCTAGACCTCAAGAGGCCTGCAAGCTTGGATCCTCTCGTTGCCTTGAGAGGAAGCCCAAGACAGCCTGCTGGTTGATAAGAGACAACATGGAAGACAGACCAGGTGACCTGGCCAAGACCATTCTGGACCAGCCTAAAACTAGCCAACCCTCAAACATGGGATAGCATCCAGCCAAGATCAGTACAGCTGCCGACCCAACCCAGAGCTGATCACTGACACACAGGTGAGCCGAGCTAGGAGCAGAGGAATGCTCAGCTGACCTCCAGACTCATGAGCAATAATAAATACTTATGGTTTTAATCCACTAAGCCTAGGGTGGTTTCCAACGCAGCAATAGCTAACCAACACACCAGCTATCCCCAGCCTCCCTTCTTCCTCTCTGCTCCCCTGACGCAGGCCACAGGACTGCACATCAGCCTCAGTTTCCCTGCCTAGCACTCCAGGTCCTCAGTAGGACTTGCCCTCTATGGAGCCCTAGAACCCTGCCTAATTCTTTTTTTTTTTTTAATTTCTTTTTTGATGTGGACCATTTTTAAAGTCTTTATTAAATTTGTTACAATATTGCTTCTGTTTTATGTTTTGGTTTTCTGGCCAAGAGGTATGTGGGATCTTAGCTCCCTGACCAGGGATCGAATTGGAAGGCGAAGTCTAAACCACTGGATCGCCAGGGAAGTCCCAAACCCTGCCTAATTCTAAGCCAGCTCCTTGAAACATCTTTTCCCTTCTTACATGCTCACACCCAGAAGCCCAGGCAGGAGTGGGGTCTTAATGGACCAGTTGCCAGCATCTCGATGCAGCTGTACCCGAAACTTCCAATTCTGCCTGCTCTCTTCCTGCTTCTGTTTGCCATCCACTGATTGGCTCTCTATTCCTTCTCTCCAAGAGTATGTTTTGTTGAAATCCTGGCACAACAATCCTGCCCAGGGTGTGACACCAGCGATTCAAAAGGACTGAACTATTCAATGGAACTCAAACTGGCTTCCGAAAGTTGTTGTGTAGACAGTGGAAGTGACCCATCAGAGTGCTCTGGAAGATACCCTCCCAGCTCATGGGTCCTAGTGAATAGTTAAAGCTTCTTGAAACTAATCAATATTGCCTGAGCCTGAGAAGGGGTTGTACCCACCTGAGAAGCATCTTGTGGAAAAACCGCATCAAAGGCAAACATCTTAGGAGGAACTTGGTTCCCTCTCTTTTGGAAGGCATTTAGACCTCCACACGTCAGGGGGTCATACAAGGTGATCTGCTTCTTTCGTGGGTCCACCTTTAAGAAAGAGCTGGATTCCGAGGTATCGCGAGCCAACGTGGAACAAATGCGAAGCATGACTTTCACCTGTTAAGAAACAAAAGCAGGAAATGACAGGGATTAAGACAGCTGGATACCTTATGATGGAGCACCTTTACGTACTCTGGAGACACAAGTATACGTGGCAGCGTGGAATCTTCTCGTGACAAATTATGATAAAATGCACAGTGAATTAGCAACATAACCCTCAGCGGGTCATGGGAAAACTCAATTTATTTATAATTACCAGGTAGAATATTTTGATACGTCTGTTACTTTATCACAGAACTGGCACATCATGTTCTTTGTCTTCCTGTTAATATAAATAGAAAATTAACTGTACCCAGGTGGCCCAATTACTTAGATGAAAAGGTAATCTGGACTGCCAAGCTTTGCGGGGGGCTGGCGTAGTTCCCTTGAAGCTCACAGATCAATAAACCCTGTACATAAAAGTTAGCTCCGTAATTTACTCCTTGAGTCTTGCCCGTCAGGACTCTTAGAGACAAAAACCCACAGTTATTAGTGTCATCATTAGAAGCCTGTGAAACGGCCTGTTTTTAATGGCCAGCATTTGAAATGTGTTCCAAGGGGCAACAGTGATAAAAGACTTGTTTGAAACATGTTATTTGGGACCCCATTAAGTGAGTGCAGAGAAATGATCGTTTCAAGGGATGAAAGTGCGTCTCTGCGGGAAACAGGCAGCAGTGCCCCTTTAACGCACCTCCTAAGTCATTGAACATGGACATTTCTAGGGCTCAGCCCAGCTCAGCCCCACCCCGGGGCCGAGCGGGGTACTTGTGGGAATGGACTGCTTGCCCTAGAGTTCTGAGGTGAGGAGAAGTCAAGCTGAAGCCACGCACACATTTCTAGAAGCTCAGATCCCGGGGAAATGGCCAGCATCTGCTCCCTTACCAGCTCTTTGTTACTGTGTTTCTACTCCACCTACTCGATGGGCCAGGCACTGAGCTAGGCACTGGGGATGCAAGAGACACATAATACACAGAGGAGCAGGGCACACAGACACAGAGACAGGAGATTTTTGTAATACGATGTGGCAAATCCTGATGCTATATCCAGGGTTGTTTTGAAATTCCTCTCTGTGTCATGCCCTCTTCATCTAATCAATGTTCAGGCCTGATGAAATCTCAGTCATGCAATTTTGGGGAAAGGGATTGTAAAATTTTACATAAGGGATTTCAAACATACAGAAATGCTCAGAGAATAATCTACACTGTGCATACCGAGTGAGGTCACCCTCCTGCTTATCTCAGCCGTGTCTGCTGAGGCATGGGAACTCATCTGCAGTGGGCAAAGCTGGAAGGTAAAGAATTCCTAGGGCACTGGACTCATCGGATGGGCCTGCACTGTGTCCCAGCTGGGCTTGTTCTTATCACCTAAGAATAGTACTCAGGTGTGGATCTGGAGGCCGGGGTGGGGTGGGGGGGTGGTCATGGTGGAAGGTTGGGATGAGGCTGACCCCTCAAGGTGCAAACCTTGGTTTTCTCTCTGAGGTCATCCAGTGGTAGCTGCCTTTTCCTGAGGGTCTATGGTGTGCTAAGGCTGTGCTGTTATCTATGGTATTTTATTTAATCCTCCCAACAGGCCAGTGCATATGCATCCAGATTTTCTAAATGAGAAAACAGATGCTACAGAAATTGTGGGTGGTAAGGCTAGGCTCTGATCCCAGAGCCTCTGACTCCAAAACCCATACTTTTTCCATTATGCCAAGTATTGCCTCCTATACACAGTCAAACTTCTCGGAGCCTCAGTTTTCTCACCTGTATATTAGGGACAACACCACCTATCTCATGGGACTGTTGTGGGAATGAAATGAATTGACATGTGAAGCACTGAGCACACGGTGGGCGCCTGATTCCTTTTTCTCCTCCTCTTCTCTGTATTGCCACAGTCTGAATCACGATATCCTAGCATTTTCCAATCACGGTGTGAATGATAAGGTTTTAGAACTCCTTGCCCTGGACTCACAAACAGGATGCCATGGGGGAATCACTGCAGATGGAGCTGGGTATTAAGTGCGGGGCCTTAAAAAGCTCCCGTTAGGGGCTTCCCTGGTGGCGCAGTGTTTGGGAGTCCGCCTGCCGATGCAGGGGACACGGGTTCGTGCCCCGGTCCGGGAAGATCCCACATGCCGTGGAGCGGCTAGGCCCGTGAGCCATGGCTACGGAGTGTGTGCTCTGCAACGGGAGAGGCCACAACAGTGAGAGGGCCCCGCACCCAAAAAAAAAAAAAAAAAAAAAAAAGCTCCTGTTAGTAAAACCCGTCAAGTCTCACACATAGTCATTGCGTGTATGACAATAACCGTCACTTCTGTCTACATTCCATTCTGGCAATTTTCTTGTTCACCATGAATGTCTCCAATCTTATTTCAGTTCCATTCATTACTATAAATTTGCCCCACTTACACAGCAGGTGTGCTAAGAGCATGTATTCAAACCGCAACTTTTGGTAGGTGTCTGGGCCCTCTGGTCTTTCCTTTTTTTTTTTTTTGTGGTACACGGGCCTATCACTGCTGTGGCCTCTCCCGTTGCGGAGCACAGGCTCCAGACACGCAGGCTCAGCGGCCACGGCTCACGGGCCCAGCCGCTCCGCGGCATGTGGGATCCTCCTGGACTGGGGCATGAACCCGTGTCCCCTGAATCGGCAGGCGGACTCTCAACCACTGCACCACCAGGGAAGCCCCCCTCTGGTCTTTCTGTAAGTAAACCTCCTAGCCCAGCCCCTGAACACTACAAGTCAAGGATGATGCAACCCCAGGCAGAACTGATGGAGTCACATGGCCCACTGCTTTCCTATTTCACAATTTTGCATGCAATTTCTGGGTAACTAGAGGTGCTGAATGTAAAATATGAGCTAAGCCAGGCAAGGGCCCGCAAGGAGAAGCAGGAGAGAAGGGGCTGGATCAGTGAGTCATTTGTCCAGGGGAAAGGCTCCTGAATCTTAATGAACTTCTGAGCCTGCAGTTCAATTTCTGCAGACAGGCTGCAGATCCCAGCTTCTGGTCTGACCAAGGAGATACGCAGCTCTTCAAAAACCCACTGAATTCTGGGCTGAGGGAAATGCCACACTCCATTCTCTCCTTTGTAATTCATTTAAATAAATGGATAATTTTTTCCCCTTAAAGGAAGGAAATTGGTTTCTCTGCTTCGTTTCTTTGTGTCATTATTCCTTGAGCCCAGCACTGCACTTCCTGCTAATCCTCTATAATTAAAGTGCTTAGGAGATACCACTTGTGATCAAGAAAGTCTCCCGACTTCTTGCCAGGAGTTTGTGCTTTTGTTGCAAACACTGGTAGGTTCTTGGCAACATGTACGTCAACCCTCCCTCTGACTGCTGCCCTGGGTAGAGGGTACCCATAGCTGTCAACATGCATAGCCTTCTCCCCAGCTCTCAGGGTCCAGGGGACTGTCACTATTTTAGGCCCAACAGCAGAGGAGCTAGAGAGGCCCAAAGTGGGGGAGCGTGGGCCTGACGCCCTGACTCTCTGGGACTAGCTTAGCACCTCACCTACCAAAGCTCTCCCTGGTTGAGAGCCCGCTTTGCCGCAGTTATCTCATTATTCAGCGGTTGTTCCAGGCAGCACTTGTCTTCCGGTCCTGCTCATTAATCATTCCAGCGCCTCCTACTGGATGGCCTGGCAGGATTGATGGAGAGCGGATACGTGAGACTCGCAGAGCTTTGCGCCTGAACTGGACAGACTCTCCATCAACATGAGGCAGCGCCGGCTGCCACAGCCTTCGGGGCAGCCCACTGACAGGCAGATCCGCCCACGTGGTCACCCAGACACCCTCCCCCCGCCGCGCCCCCTCCCCCGTCCTGAGGCTCAGTGCACAAGCGCACGGTTGAGGACCAGGGAGGTTCCTCGCTGCCTGTCTCTCCACCCGCAAGCTGTCTGGCCACAGGCTCTCTTCAGACTATACGGCCCAGGAGGGCTGGGGGCAAATTTGACCATCTGAAGGGTCCCTCACCAGTCAGAGAAAGACTACAGATGATGGTGGGGTAGTGGGACACAGAGAGCACACAGCAATCCTCAGTATCAGAATTATCTTTACCTTCCACATCTACTCTTAAGTTCCTAAAACACATCTGGAAATGGCTCTCCAAGGCACACAGAGGCATGTGAGATGGGTTCACCAAAATCTGCCAGCAGAAAGAATGGTGGGGCAAGTAGGGCGGGTGAGACCATCAGAAGCAATTCTAGACACAAAGGAGCCATCTCCCGAGACAGAACAGCCAAACTGCAGAGCCAGAGAGCACTGACAACTCAGTCCGGCGTCCTGTGTCCCTCTCACTGAGGCAGAGTGGCAGCGATGGTGACACTGAGACTCCCGGTGATGAATGTAAGCCATGTAAATATCCACCGTTCCATCTCTCAAGGGCGATTTAGCCTCAGATGAGTGAGAGCGAAGCCCAGGCGAGAGACTGAGTTGACGTCCAGCCCTGCCTGATGACAGCGACGGGGAAGGCCGAGGCAGTGCCGCGCTGCCCTCCGCGCAGCCCAGGAAGCCTTCCTTGGTTTCTACGTATGTTTGGATGGGATTCAGCTCTTGAGGGAAAAACACGGAGGGATAACAAAAGGGTCCATTGTACCTAAAGTACATCTCCTTTCTTACAGGTTCCAGGTGTGATGGGCACTGCCTGCTAGGAGCCAGGAGACTGGGTTCTTATCCAAACATCACCACCATGGTGTGGCTGTTCACCTAAGGCAGGGGCCTTGCTTTCCTTATCCCTAAACTGGGCCAGCTGTGTCACCTCCCTTGCAGGACAGGTGTGAAGAAATAAAGAAATAAAGACAGACTCTAGAGCAACATACAAGTATAAAATATCATTCTTCAAAGATAAAAGGAAGGGAGGAAAGAAAAAGAATGAATTCATATTCTTCAAACCAACTAGTATAAAGTAGACTTTCTACATCAAATTAACAGCATTAGAAGCCTTTCTCCAAGGCTTAATTTTTTTAATTAAAGGAAAAAAAATACTTAATGAACATACATATCCACAGTGACAAGAGAGACACAGAGTAAAATAACCTGCTTCTTCCTCCCCCCTCGCCAAATTAAAGAATATACAGCCTACTTACATCTTCCGTAAAGGTGAGTAATCCATGTAAAATTTGATCTGAGGCTCTAAAAGCTAGATGAGGTATTGACCTTATTTTATTCCTTTCTTTTCTGTCTTGATCACACGTGATAGATGCACTCACATTGTCTACTTATGGTACCTTAGCCACTTCAGGAAAATTCTCTAACCATTCCAAGTAAGATGACTGAAGAGACAGGAACCTTAAACAGTATATACCTCTCAATATGTATTCTTCTCAACACACTCGCTTTTCTATCTACCAAGAAATGCAGCAACCTTCCATATTCTTTGACGCTTAGGACATTCTGACAAATCTATTGTAAAAGATTTTTACAGTAGTGCCAATTTCTAAAACACACTGCAAGTGATTAAGGGTGTGACTTTCCAGCCAGTATTTCAAGAGTGGTTTCCTCCTTATAACATAATGTAAGGTTCTATTGCTAATCCACCACTGGCACACTGAAACCCACAAATATGACTTTCTTTCCCCCTTTTGATTTGCCAAATGTGCATGCTTAACCTGATATGAGAGATAGGCAAAGATGTTTTATAAAGAAACAAATTAAAATTGGGTTTTAGAACAGGAGAAAGTTTAAACACTTTTCTGGTAAAATTTCTAGAAATAATCTGAAATTACTTTTTCTAAAGGAAGATCTTGATGATTTCATGTGCCTGAAAGCTTCCAGAAGTTTTTAAGGAGACCATGGAATCAAATTCCAAATAGTAATAATCTTGGAGGTCTCAAATAACTCCGATACTGGGAAGTCCAGGGAGCACCAAGCAGGTGTGTGCTCCCTACATTTACAGAGGGAGCTTTTCAACATTAGGTTACAAAGTCATTATTCCATCGAAACATAGTTACTGTTACAGAATCACAGGGTCACACTGAGGGACTCCAGAGATTCTCGGCACAGTTGAGTTGTTAGTTACAGAACAAAATTGGAGTGCATTTCTTTGCATAAAACCACAGTAATAATCCTACATGACATATTCGCAGACCATGGGCTATCTTCACTTGGATGTCCAGAGCAGTTGGATCCAGTGCTGAGTTTGGCGGGTAGAGGACAGACTTCAGGAGGCTGAGGGCACTCCAGGCCTGTTTGGGGGCAGCATCTGCCCTGTGTTGATAAAATCAATCACTCAGTAGAGGATACTCAAGTGACTTGTCCAAAGCCAGTTGCCTGGAAAAGGTGAAAGGGCAGTGGCCCCTGACCCACTCCTCCTACAGAGAGTGTTCTGGGTCGGAACCAAAGAAAGAGCGCTGTCCTCCCACCAAAGCCAGCAGGGCTTGAACCTCGCCCACCTGGGGCTGGGCCCGCACTGAGCCACCTTTACAGAGATGGTGCGGGGGCGGGGGGGGGCGACTGTCCCTGCACTGTGGGTGGCTGGCTTCTCAGAGGTACCAGTGGGTAAGCTCATGTGGTGCCAGACAGAAAATAATGAGCAGCGATGCTATCAAGAGGAAAGATTTACATTATTCAAAGCCAGGCTGGGAAAGGAGACAAGTGGTGGCATAATAGAGCTAAGTGTGGGAGAACATGTGCGAGACCAGAAATGGGGCCGTAATGAGAGGTGCTCAGCAAAGAAGTGCTTCGGGGAGTGGGGATGGGGGATTCCCTGACGCCCTCCATCACCAGCATCTGTCACCAGGCAGCCATCAGGGGACCACAGTGCTGGAAGGAGGGAGAATGAAGCCAGGGGACAAGCCCTTCCCGTAAGGCTCATGGCCGGGCAGCCTTTGGGAGCAGGGCCCCTTACACCAATTAGCAGGCTGGGAAAAATCTGGCCAGGATTCGAGGAGGGAGATGGGCACATTTCAGGGGCTAGTCTGTCAGCAAGGACAGCGACTCTGACAGCAGCCTGTTAGAAAAGGCCCCATCTCTTAGTTCAGTGCTAGGATACTTATTTTAAATGGATAAGCTGTTTAAATATACATCCTGGAACTTACCTGGTGGTCCAGTGGTTAAGGCTCTGTGCTCCCAATGCAGGGGACCTGGGTTCGATCCCTGGTGAGGGAACTGGATCCCACACACCGCAACTAAGAGCCCGCATGCCAAAACTAAAAGATCTCGCATGCCACAACTAAGACCCGGCACAGCCGAATAAATAAATAAGTACATATTAAAAAAAAAAAAAGCTACATCCTAAGACACAGACATTCTCTGTCAAGCGGGATGTGGGATTCTGACCCTCTCCAATTTTAAGAACGCTCACTGTCTGAGTGTCCTCCCTCTGACCATGTGGAGCACAGCCTGGAGCTTCGGAGCACGCGCTCTGGAGACCCACTGCCTGGGTTTGAGTTCTGGTTGTACCTTTTACTGATGTGCATCTGTGGACAAGTGACTTAATCTCCCTCAACCCACATCTAGAAAGATCATGAACTTTGAAGTCAGGACGTCCTGGCTCTTACGAGCTGTGTAACTAGCAACATATTATTTTAACAGTTTCCTCAACAATAAAATGGAGATAATAGCCCCTATCTGGAGGGCTTTATAAGATTATTAAGCAAATAATCATGCTAAGTACTTGGCACAAAGTAGGTCCTCAATAAATAACAGTTACCATCACACTGAGCCCTCATTCATGACAGTGCTGTACGAGCCGGTGTTCTCAGGAATCTAGCAGATGATCTCCGCTCTCCCGGCTCTCCCTTTAACCACCTTTGACCCGGGAGTGCAGAAGACCTAGTCACTAGATTCTTAATCGTTTGTGCCCATGAGAGAGAGCTAGAGAGAGAAAGCATCATCCCACCATACACTACAGAGCTGAGGCTGCAAGGCTTGCCCGAGGCCGCCGAATCTGTATAGATACAGAGTTAGCTTAGGTCTTCCAACTGCCACACACTCTCTCTGATGCCTGATTTTTGGTAAATCCTGGGTAAGTGACAAATGGAGATTTTTCTGAATACTGGGTAGGAAAACTATTGTGGTTAGTTTCTGGTGATTGTGGTTATTTTATCTTTGGAAATACCCATTCAAAAGATAAAAGACCAGGGAAGAAATTTTTGAAAAAAGCAGCCATGGGCACTCCTTAAATTAGAGTTCTTTCAGGTGGACTCAGTTTGGATTTGGGCACTAATAAGTTAATAAAGGGCCCATTTACCGTAAAGCTCACTCATGGGTTACGACTGGAGAGCTAACTGATAGAGCTGTTGTTAAATCACGAGCATTCAAGAAACGCTGCATCTGCTGATGCCAGCTCGTCTGTCACCAAAGATGCTGTTCAGCTTGGCCACCAACAGGGCCAAGGGAAAGCTGTTTTTCTTTTCTGCAGCCCAGTTTATTACAAATATGAAGGCTTCAGCTTGCTAACCTGACACTTGATTTAGTGTCTTCTGTCCCTCATTACTGGGTTCTCCTCGGTCCCAGGAATTTCACTATCCCACTGCTTCTGGCCTTTGACCTAGATAAATAACACCGAGAACTCTGAAAATAAGTCAAATTGCCCTGTCAGGGGAGTGTCCAGAAACACTAGCTACCAGGTCCACCATGGAATTTAGTAAAGCACCATAATAAACAGCGTAGTTATCTAAATTAAAAAGGCAACGGCTGTGATCATCTAATAATTAGCTATGTATTTTTCTGGCATTCATCACTTCAGTCCATTTTCTTTATAAAACTGTCATTTAGGAACACTGTCCATGCTGCTCCCAAGTTCCATTACATATGTGCATCTCTCATGGGATGATAATTTTATTCCTGGCAGCACTCCGTATGGATGAGACCTGAGTAGAACCTAGGGGGTGCCAGCATTAGCCCGGGTTCTCAGTGCTTCCTGGGGACAGATGTCAGGTCAGCCAGCACAGAAGCCCCTCAAGCTCAGCACTGAGGTTTTTCCAGGCCCACAGGACTGCGTGCTTGGTGTTGGGAGAGAAGACGCCCTTCTCCAGGCCCCCAGGGGAGGTCGGGGTCGATGCAGGGGACCGAGTCCCCTCCTGGAAAAGCCGTGGGCATGATGCACACTCCAGGACTGGGCTGTTTCTCCAGCCTGCAACTCTGCAGCCCTAGTTCTAGGAAAGAGAGGAAGGAGGGACTTGTCCTGGTGAGAAGCCCCTGAGGGATCTTTAGGGCCAAGAGGTTGAAATCGGGAACAGTCTTAGCTGACATTTAGGGTAAATGTAACTTTCGTCGAAGCCTGACGTACTCGATGGATGGCCATGCCCAACTCCACGTTCTCCTGACCTTCTCACACTAAAAGAGGGAAAGGAGAGGGAAGAACGAAGCGGGAGGAAGACGTGACGCCAGTACCTCGGTCCCCAAACCCTGGACCCTTAATGAGTCTTAGAGACTTTCATTCTCATTCAATAAAAAAGATGAAGAGAGGTCAATCACAGCAACGCTAGCCACAATTACTCCAACGCTTTCGCTGCGAGTTCCTCCGAAAGGCCTCCCTACTCAGAAGTGCATCTGTCCAGTTCCACTGAACACGTATGAAATGCACATTATGCACAGAGCCAGGCCAGGGCCGAGCAAGGGAGGCACAGGCGGAGGTGGGAGGGTGAAGAAAGTCAGGAATACGTATAACCGAAAAGGTTATACTTTACTTTATTTCCATTTCAGATTTACTTTATTTTCAGGTTTAAGGCTTAGAACCAAAGCAACTTGAATTCTCGGCTTAGCTCCAAAGAGCCCCAAGCTCATGCTGCCTTCTTGTTGGAAGAACTCGATGGGATCTGATAAAGCTGGGCAGCCCCTGGAGGTGAAGGACATGCTGATAAGAGGAGGGGGTGATTGAAGCCCAGTGGGGGGCAAAGGATCAAATGCTAATGAAAATCTCCCACCACCTCCGGCCAGAGGCAAACCACCGACCCCCTCTAATTCCCTTAACTGGCTCTACCTTGGCAGGGAAGCCCTCGCTGGCAGCAGGACACGGGTTCAAAGCAGAATGGTAAATTCTAATATGGAGGATTATTTGGAGGACATGCTTTCTCTTTATTTTCTTAAAATGTGTGTATGAAGAATCAGATGGAGTTTAGGGAGAGAAGTACCAAGTAAATGTGAGATTTACCTAATTGCAGTCTTCCCCAGCATGCTTATATTAAGAATTGGAAAAAAAAAAACCCCAACAAATTCAGGTATATACCCATAATCCAACAACAGTAATCCTCCTTGCCCAGAAGCCTGGGCCTGGGGAGAGGGCCTGGGAGGGGGGGCATTACTCCGGTGGCTGAGGGGCTTCAGCAACCTTTAACGAAAGACACTTGATCAATAAGGTGTACTCCTGCATTTGAGAATTGAAAAGCCATCCTAGCATGCTGTGCCTGAAGCAAACGTCAGAAGCATTTATCATGTTCTGGGATGGATGGTCTGAAGCTACAGCTTGCCAAACTATGAAAGTGAACTTCACTTAGGTTCCACAAATACCCTCCACAGGCCCTTTTGCATCATATGGAATCAGCTTTTCCTCAAAGACCAGAACGCATGGGGGAGCTTGATCATGGCTCCGTAGAATGGACACCGCCACAGGGCTCTGTTACTGGGAGGTATCCCCATGATAGAACTTTGTTCCTGGGCTCCAGCTTACATAGGGCTGTTTTATCTTGGCTTCTAGGTGAACCCACAAACTTCCCTCTTTGTATTTCCAAAGAGCCTGAGCTGCTGTCCCCTCAACAGATCATGGTACACAGTTCATCTTGTTTGGACTTAGAAACCTCAGGCTAGAAGAAATTTGCCCAAGGGACACGGACTGGACAAAGCAATGACCAGTGACTCTCCCAGACTCCTGGCCACTCCCCAACTAGTCTAGTGGGGAAACACCCAGAGCAGGAATCAGAAAGCCTCCATCCATTCATTCCTTCAGCATCTGTCGAGCACGTCTCAGTCTGAGCCAGGTACCATGCCAGGCTCTGTGGTTACAGAGCTTAAAAACCAGCTGTTGTCTTCAAAGGGCTTAGTGTATCAGGTGAGATTAAAAAGTGTACCAGGTGGTACCAAAGAGCTTTGTCCTGCGAAACCATGAGGACCCAGTTGGGAGGGGACATTTCCACTAGGGGAGCAGGGCCAGGAAAGGTTTCCTGAAGATGATGATCCATGAGACTTGGAAGAGGAGTCAGGGTCAGCTAGGCACCTAAGGCAGGGTGCGGGCACCCAGGCAGGAGGAGCGTGTGGGCAGAGGCTGACTGGTGTGTTGGAACCTGCAAGTAGCTATGGGGCCTTGAGTCAAGTGTCTCATCTTCTCTGTGCCTCGGTTTCCTCATCTATAAAGTGGAGGTGGTAATAATGCCTACACCTCATGGAAGCTGTTATGGGGATTACATGAGCTGACGCATGTGAAGCTCTTGGCAGAGAGCCTGGCACACAGTAAGGGCTCAGTGACTATTGTTTTATGATTTCACTCTGATGCTGTTTAGGGTGGGCAGGGTGGACGAGGGGTAAGAAATTCGACTGCAAAAATAGGTGGATGTCAGATTGTGGAGAGACTTCCTTTCCAAACTAAAAACTTTGTACTTAACTGGGGTAATGGGGAGTCACTGAAGGACAGAGAAGGAAAGTAACTGGGAGGTTCCCATCACTCTTCAATAGAACAACAGCTCTGTAGTCACGATTTCTCCATCTGTAAACCAGTGCTAACACCACCACCAACTTTCTTCCACTGCGGACTGTTACAAAAGTTAAGGAAGAGAGCGTTTATGCAACTAGCACTTTAATAGTGTAGCATTTTAGACATGCTGACCACTTGTTCAATGAGTCTACTGCGGGGCTTGTGTAAATGACAACTCTGTGCAGAGTTAGGAGTCTGATGTATGCGTGTGAACTTGGTGCTAGAAGCAGCCACGTTACCTGACAAGGAGAATAATGAACCAGTCAACCAACAAATAAATAGTTATTAAAATGCCAATGAGGAAGGCATCCTCCTTACCTAGGAAAGCAAAGTATGCCAAAACATGTGCATTCAAGGAAAGAGCCAGACAGATCTGCTGTAGAACTCTCAAGAAGAGAACGCTTGTTGTACGGTAGTTGTACATAAATCCACAGGACGTAGACTGCTCTGTTCTACCACGGAACAGACTATGTCGGTGGTTGTTAGGGAACTCCCTGACAGAAAAGAACATCTCTTTTCTCCCTAGTAGAGGAGAATCCACAGCCTTCGCTCCTCCACCCCTGGGATCACGTATTAGCTCACCTATTGGACATTACTCTGTCCTGCAGCTGATTCATGCTCCCAGTCAGTGACTGGGTTTCTATCAATCACACAAGGGACACGACACAGATTCTTTTCTTTATAAACTTGTATGAGGCAATTGGCCACCAGCTACGGTCTCCCTTGGCACATTTTTGTTTTCAGTAACCACGTTCCCGGGAATTGATTTCATATAAGCATGCAAGGTGAAGCTCATGTTTTCTTACTTACAGACAGCAAACAAGAGACTTCCCTGGTGGCACAGTGGTTAAGACTACGAGCCCCCAATGCAGGGGGCCCAGGTTCGATCCCTGGTCAGGGAACTAGATCCCACATGCGTGCCGCAACTAAGAGTTCACATGCCACAACTAAAGAGCAGGTGAGCAGCAACTAAGGAGCCCGCCTGCCGCGACTAAGACCTGGCACAACCAAATTAAAAAAAAAAAAAAAAAACTAAACGAAATTGATTTTAAAAAATAAATAAATAACGAGGATACTCAAAAAGACCCCCCAAAACCAGGAAACTACTCAAACTTAACCTACTTGTTGAAACACAGATTTCTGGCCACACCTCCACCCCCCACAGAGTTCCTGATTCAGGAGGAAGTCTGGGGTGGGCCTGAGAATTGGCATTTCTAGCAATTTCCTGCTGCTGCTGCTGCTGGTCCGGGCCTCACACTTGGAGAACCACTGCTCAGGAGGTATGTTGGCTTCATCCTCATGGAATATTTCCTTCAAACTCCGTCGTGGATCAAAAACACGACTGATGTGAATGTTAAATCCAAGGCAAATGACAGTCTTATTAGTTGTAAATACTCTGGGAGCTAAAGAAAGAATGTTTTGGGGCTGGCAAAATAAAACCGGCTTCTGATTCTATTCCATATTTCTCCTTGAGGAAAAGTTCTAAAGTGAAATAAGATAAGTGCTAACCTAAGGAAGGATCAATAGGTTAAGGAACTTTCTCCTAAAAGTAGCCCAAATCTTGCATTTATACTTATTTGTTCTGTAGCTTTTTTTCCCCCATAGCTTTTTTTAAAATATAAATTTATTTTATTTATTTATTTTTGGCTGCATTGGGTCTTCGTTGCTGCACGTGGGGCTTTCTCTAATTGTGGCAAGTGGGGGCTACTCTTCGTTGTGGTGTGCGTGCTCCTCATTGCGGTGGCTTCTCTTGTTGCAGAGCATGGGGTCTAGGCACGCAGGCTCAGTAGTTCTGGCTCGCGGGCTCTAGAGCGCAGGCTCAGTAGTTGTGGCACATGGGCTTAGTTGTTCTGCGGCATGTGGGATATTCCCGGACAAGGGATCGAACCCGTGTCCCCTGCATTGACAGGTGGATTCTTAACCACTGCGCCACCAGGGAAGTCACCCCCACCGCAGGCTTTTATTACTGTCACGGAAGCATAAGCTTCCCACAACAAAATCCAGACCAACTCTTCCTATAAGTTCTTTTATTTCCCTCTTCCCTCAAACAAACAATTATTTGGGATCTTATTAAAATTATACTCATAAAGAAATCAACATGAAAGGAAGTCAGTAATTGTTCTGAGACCATTTTTCCTCCTGGAGAACATGGTCCTGGCTCTGCAATGTGTGTGACTCTATGGGCATGAGTGTGAACGAGTGTGAGTATATCTGAGGAGGATGTTTAACACTTTCATTGAACAATTTCTAGAATCAAAAAGCATGTGTGGCTGGGTAGAATGGTCAGTATTTATTTCATGTGGAAAACAGTTATTAAAATCTGAAGACTTAGGGTAATTTCACCAGGGAAGGATCCTCTGCTTCTGGATCATAGTTCGTCCAGAACAATGCTTGAATTTGATGGAAGTGTTTCAGAATAAACCAGTCACTAAAAACATGTAACACTCACTGGGTGGGGCAGAGGAAATGCAAATTTTGCTTTGTTGGGTAGGTGAAAACCGGCAACCTTCCAGTCAGTTTGTCCAGCTTTGACGCACTCAAAGTGAGGATGATGATATAACCCAGATCCAACTTGAATCCCATTTAGGTACCAGAAGATCTCATTATAATACTATCTACCTATAACACAGACCAGATGGCAATGGGCCCTCGGGCAACATTAGAGAAAGCTCTAGTGAACTCTACTTAGAATGAACTGATTTAGTAAACTCTCATGCATGATAAAAAAAAAACATTCATCTATAAAAAGGGAGTAAATGAGACTATGGTGAATTTCCCCCAGAAGACTGAGTGTAGGGTAGAGGTGTCTGGGTAGGACATGATGGTGGCAGCTAAGAGAGAGACTTAGGTGGCCGAGCCCAGGGGCTGATACAAAGATCTCGCAGTTACAAATGGCAGTTATGTTCTAGGCAAAAAACTCATTTTCAAATTTGTAAGACTATGAGTGCCTTGAAGTAGAGCCTGCATCTTTTATCTTCACATCCTCAATATCACTGATGGTGCCTTTCACCCAGTTGGAGCTCAATTCTACCGTAAGGTTTTAATTTGAGACTTAGAAATTAGAGATGGAAGTATTTGGAAATGGAACCTTTCCTGGGAAGGTTCTGGATGCAGGTGGAAAGGAAAATGAAAGACGATAGGAAGGAAGAGGAAGACTGTTCTATAAATAATAATAACAAATTAGATCAGGGTTGGAAATGTTTTTAAAGCAACCTGCTCAGATTCTAAACTCTTGCTTCTTCTGTTTCTAGGGGGTGGGTAGGAGGTGGTAGTTATGCTGACTGGGAGGTGGGGGTGTGACTGAATTTACAAAAGATATGGACGTAAGTGCATTCTGACTGCTGGCCTCTCTGAGGGACACTGTGGGTGTGTAGGGGTTTTGGGGAGGTGGTGGTGGTGGAGAATGCTGTTGACCCTTTTGCTCAGTGTCAGCTCTTGCAAGTGGTTTCAATTTAACAAGCCTCTCTTGAGGACTTACCTCTGCCTTGCTCTTTGCAAAATCTCCCAGCTACCCTGTAAGGTAGGCCTTTTATTGTCAGAGAAGAAATAGGTTCAAAGGAGCAAAATGGCTTCCCTAAAATCTCATAGAAATAAGCAGCAGAAACAGGATTCAAACCCAGCTCTGGGTGGAAGTCATATACATGTTCCTCTCTACCACAATTGCTTCCCTGGAAAGACAAGGCAAGAGGGCTAATACAAACTCTTTAGATGAAGCCCAACCTAGAGCATGTAAATTGTACACCAAACAGACTTCACACTGAATATATTTATGGTTGCTTTCGCAGGTTTTGTGGGACTCTCTAAAGCCATTTTTTCCTTGTACTGCTGTGGTTCAACATGCTAAAACATATTTCAGCACTTTAAAAAAGCACAGGTGGGAGACTGGTTCATGATGGTGGAATAGAAGGATGTGCACTAACTCCCTCTTGCGAGAGCACCAGAATCACAACTAACTGCTGAACAATCATCCACAGGATACTTGAATCCCATTTAGGTACCAGAAGTACCTAACTAACCAAAAAAGATACCCCACATCCAAAGATAAAGAAGCCACAATGAGATGGTAAGAGGGGTGCAATCACAATAAAATCAAGTGCCATAACTGCTGGGTGGGTGATGCAAAAACTGCAGAACACTTATATCACAGAAGTCCACCCACTGGAGTGAAGGTTCTGAGCCCCACATCAGGCTTCCCAACCTGGGGGTCCGGCAATGGGAGGAGGAATTCCCAGAGAATCAGACTTTGAAGGCTAGCGGGATTTGATTGCAGGATTTTGACAGGACTGGGGGAAACAGAGACTCCACTCTTGGAGGGCACACACAAGGTAGTGTGTGCATCAGGACCCAGGGGAAGGAGCAGTGACCCCAATGGGTACTGAATCAGCCCTACCTGCTAGTGTTGGAGGGTCTCCTGCAGACATGGTGGAGGAGGGGTGGCAGTGGCTCACCATATGGACAAGGACACTGGCGGCAGAAGTCCTGGGAAGTACTCCTTAACATGAGCCCTCCAGGAGTCTGCCATTAGCCCCACCAAAGAGCCCAGGTAGGCTCCAGTGCTGGATCACCTCAGGCCAAACAACGAGGAGGGAGGGAACTCAGCCCCATCCATCAGGAGACAAGCAGATTAAAGTTTTACTGAGCTCTGCCTACCTGAGCAACACCCAGCTCTACCCACCACCAGTCCCTCCCATCAGGAAGCTTGCACAAGTATCTCAGATAGCCTCATCCACCAGAGAGCCAACAGCAGAAGCAAGAAGAACTACGATACTGCAGCCTGTGGAAAAACCACATTCACAGAAAGACAGACAAAATGAAAAGGCAGAGGACTATGTACCAGATGAAGGAACAAGATAAAACCCCAGAAAAACAACTAAATGAAGTGGAGATAGGCAACCTTCCAAAAAAAGAATTCAGAATACTCAGAGTGAACATGATCCAGGACCTTGGAAAGAGAATGGAGGCAAAGATCAAGAAGATGCAAGAAATGTTTAACAAAGACCTAGAAGAATTAAAGAACAAACACACAGAGATGAACAATACAATAACTGAAATGAAAAATACACCAGAAGGAATCAATAGCAGAATAACTGAGGCAGAAGAACGGATAAGTGACTTGGAAGACAGAATGTTGGAATTCACTGCCACAGAACAGAATAAAGAAAAAAGAATGAAAAGAAATGAAGACAGCCTAACAGACCTCTGGGACAACACTAAATGCAACAACATTCGCATTATAGGGGTCCCAGAAGGAGAAGAGAAAGAGAAAGGACCCAAGAATATATCTGAAGATATTATAGTTGAAAACTTCCCTAACATGAGAAAGGAAATAGCCACCCAAGTCCAGGAAGCACAGAGAGCCCCAGGCAGGAAAAACCCAAGGAGAAACATGACAAGACACATAGTAATCAAATTGACAAAAATTAAAGACAAAGAAAAATTACTAAAAGCAGCAAGGGAAAAATGACATATAACATACAAGAGAACTTCCATAAGGTTAACAGCTGACTTCTCAGCAGAAACTCTACAAGCCAGAAGGGAGTGGCACATATATTTACAGTGATGAAAGGGAAGAACCTACAACTAAGATTACTCCAGCCAGCAAGGATCTCATTCAGATTCCACGGGGAGAAACCTAAAGCTTTACAGACAAGCAAAAGCTAAGAGGATTCAGCACCACCAAACCAGCTCTACAACAAATGCTAAAGGAACTTCTCTAAGTGGGAAACACAAGAGAAAAAAAGGACCTACGAAAACAAACACAAAACGATTAAGAAAATGGTAATAGGAACATACATATTGATAATCACCTTAAGCGTGAATGGATTAAATGCTCCGGCCAAAAGACACAGGCTTGCTGAATGGATACAAAAACAAGACCCATACATATGCTGTCTACAAGAGACCCACTTCAGACCTAGGCACACAAACAGACTGAAAGTGAGGGGATGGAAAAAGATATTCCATGCAAATGGAAATCAAAAGAAAGCTGGAGTAGCAATATGCATATCAGATAAAATAGACCTTACAATAAAGAATGTTACAAGAGACAAGGAAGGACACTACATAATGATCAAGGGATCAATCCAAGAAGAAGATATAACAATTATAAATATATATGCACCCAGTACAGGAGCACCTCAAAACATAAGGCAAATGCTAACAGCTATAAAAGAGGAAATTGACAGTAACAAAATAATAGTGGGGTACTTTAACACCTCACTTACACTGATGGACAGATCATCCAGACAGAAAATTAATAAGGAAACACAAGGTTTAAATGACACAACAGACCAGATAGATTTCATTGGTATTTATAGGACATCCCATCTGAAAACAGCAGATTACACATTCTTCTCAAGTGCACACGGAACATTCTCCAGGATAGATCACATCTTGGGTCACGAATCAGGCCTCAGTAAATTTAAGAATATTGAAATCATATCAAGCATCTTTTCTGCGCACAAAGCTATGAGATTAGAAATAAATTACAGGGGAAAAACCCCCATAAAAAACACAAACCCATGGAGGCTAAACAATACATTACTAAATAACCAAGAGATCACTGAAGAAATCAAAGAGGAAATCAAAAAATACGTAGAGACAAATGACAATGAAAACACGAAGATCCAAAACCTATCGGACACAGCAAAAGCAGTTCTAAGAGAGAACTTTATAGCAATACAATCCTACCTCAAGAAACAAGAAAAATCTCAAATAAACAATCTAATCTTACACCTAAAGGAACTAGAGAAAGAAGAACAAACAGAACCCAAAGTTAGTAGACAGAAAGAAATCATAAATATCCAAAGATCAATAAAACTAAAAGCTGTTTCTTTGAGAAGATACACAAACTTGATAAACCTTAAGTCAGACTCATCAAGAAAAAGAGGGAGAGGACTCAAATCAATAAAATTAGAAATGGAAAAGAAGTTACAATGGACACTGCAGAAATACAAAGCATCATAAGAGATTACTACAAGCAACTCTATGCCAATAAAATAGACAACCTGGAAGAAATGAACACATTCTTAGAAAGTATAACCTTCCAAGACTGAACCAGGAAGAAACAGAAAATAGGAACAGACCAATCACAAGTAATGAAATTGAAACTGTGATTAAAAATCTCCCAACAATACCATGCAAATGGAAATCAAAAGAAAGCTGTAGTAGTAATTCTCATATCAGACAAAATAGACTTTAAAACAAAGACTATGACAAGAGACAAAGAAGGACACTACATAATGATCAAGGGATCAATCAAAGAAGAAGATATAACTATTGTAAATATTTATGCACCCAACACAGGAGCACCTCAATACATAAGACAAATACTAACAGCCATAAAAGGGGAAATCATCAGTAACACAATCATAGTAGGGGACTTTAACACCCCACTTTCACCAATGCACAGATCATCCAAAATAAAAATAAATAAGGAAACACAAGCTTTAAATGAAACATTAAACAAGATGGATTTAATTGATATTTACAGGACATTCCATCCAAAAACAACAGAATACACTTTCTTCTCAAGTGCTCATGGAACATTCTCCAGGATAGATCATATCTTGGGTCACAAATCAAGCCTTGGTAAATTTAAGAAAACTGAAATCATATCAAGTATCTTTCCCAACCACAATGTTATGAGACTAGATATCAATTGCAGGAAAAAATCTGTAAAAAATACAAACACATGGAGGCTAAACAACACACTACTTAATAAACAAGAGATCACTGAGGAAATCAAAGAGGATATCAAAAAATACCTAGAAACAAATGACAATGAAAACACGACGAACCAAAACCTATGGGATGCAGCAAAAGCAGTTCTAAGAGGGAAGTTTATAGCAATACAATCCTACTTAAGAAACAAGAAACATCTCAAATAAACAACCTAAGCTTACACCTAAAGCAATTAGAGAAAGAAGAACAAAAATCCCCCAAAGTTAGCAGATGAAAAGAAATCATAAAGATCAGATCAGACATAAATGAAAAAGAAATGAAGGAAACGACAGCAAAGATCAATAAAACTAAAAGCTGGTTCTTTGAGAGGATAAACAAAATTCATAAATCATTAGCCAAACTCATCAGGTGAAAAAGGGAGAAGACTCAAATCAATAGAATTAGAAATGAAAAAAGAAGAAGTAACAACTGACACGGCAGAAATACAAAGGGTCATGAGAGATTACTACAAGCAACTCTGTGCCAATAAAATGTACAACCTGGAAGAAATGGACAAACTCTCAGAAATGCACAACCTTCTGAGACTGAACCAGGAAGAAATAGAAAATATAAACAGACCAATCGCAAGCACTGAAATCGGAACTGTGATTAAAAATCTTCCAACAAACAAAAGCCCAGGACCAGATGGCTTCACAGGCGAATTCTATCAAACATTTAGAGAAGAGCTAACACCTATCCTTCTCAAACTCTTCCAAAATACAGCTGAGGGAGGAACACTCCCAAACTCATTCTATGAGGTCACCATCACCCTGATACCAAAACCAGACAAAGATGTCACAAACAAAGAAAACTACAGGCCAACATCACTGATGAACATAGATGCAAAAATCCTCAACAAAATACTAGCAAACAGAATCCTACAGCACATTAAAAGGATCATACACCATGATCAAGTTGGGTTTATCCCAGGAATGCAAGGATTCTTCAATATATGCAAATCAATCAATGTGATACACCATATAAACAAACTGAAGGAGGAAAACCATATGATTATCTTAATAGATGCAGAGAAAGCTTTCAACAGAATTCAACACCCATTTATGATAAAAACCCTCCAGAAAGTAGGCATAGAGGGAACTTACCTCAACATAATAAAGGCCATATATGACAAACCCACAGCCAACATCGTCCTCAATGGTGAAAAACTGAAATCATTTCCATTAAGATCAGGAACAAGACAAGGTTGCCCACTCTCACCACCATTATTCAACATAGTTTTGGAAGTTTTAGCCACAGCAGTCAGAGAAGAAAAAGAAATAAAAGGAATTCAAATCGGAAAAGAAGTAGTAAAACTGTCACTGTTTGCAGATGACATGATACTATACATACAGCATCCTAAAGATGCTACCAGAAAACTACTAGAACTAATCAATGAATTCGGTAGAGTAGCAGGATACAAAATTAATGCACAGAAATCTCTTGCATTCCTAAACTAGCAACAAAAGATCAAAAGTGAAATTAAGGAAACAATTCCATTCACCATTGCAACAAATAGAATAAAATACCTAGGAATAAACCTACCTAAGGAGGTCAAAGACCTGTACTCAGAAAACTATGAGACATGATAAAAGAAATCAGAGGACACAAACAGATGGAGAGGTATACCATGTTCTTGGATTGGAAAATCAATATTGGGCAAATGACTATACTACCCAAAGAAATCTACAGATTCAATGCAATCCCTAGTAAATTACCAATGGCATTTTTTGGATAACTAGAACCAAAAAATCTTAAAATTTGTATGGAGACACAAACGACCCCGAAAAGCCAAAGCAATCTTGAGGGAATAAAACGGAGGAATCAGACTCCTTGACTTTGACTATACTACAAAGCTACAGTAATCAAGACAATATGGTACTGGCACAAAAACAGAAATATTGATCAATGGAACAGGATAGAAAGCCCAGAGAGAAGCCCACACACCTATGGTCAACTAATCCATGACAAAGGAGGCAAGGATATACAAATGGAGATAAGACAGTCTCTTCAATAAGTGGTGCTGGGAAAACTGGGCAGCTACATGTAAAAGACTGAAATTAGAACACTCCCTAACACCATACACAAAAATAAACTCAAAATGGATTAAAGACCTAAATGTAAGACTGGACAGTATAAAACTGTTAGAGGAAAACATGGGAAGAACACTCTCTGACATTAATCACAGCAAGACCTTTTTTGACCCACCTCCTAAAGTAATGGAAATAAAAACAAAAATAAACAAATGGGACCTAATGAAACTTAGAAGCTTTTGAACAGCAAAGGAAACAATATTAAAAAAAACAAACAACCCAATCAGAATATGGGCAGAAGACCTAAACAGACATTTCTCCAAAGAAGATATACAGATGGCCACGAGGCACGTGAAAAGCTGCTCAACATCACTAATTATTAGAGAAATGGAAATCAAAACTACAGTGGCGGGCTTCCCTGGTGGTGCAGCGGTTGGGAGTCCGCCTGCCGATGCAGGGCACATGGGTTCGTTCCCCGGTCCGGGAAGATCCCACATGCCGCGGAGTGGCTAGGCCCGTGAGCCATGGCCGCTGAGCCTGCGTGTCCGGAGCCTGTGCTCTGCAACGGGAGAGGCCACAACAGTGAGAGGCCCACGTACGGAAAACAAACAAACAAACAAACAAAAACTACAGTGGCGTATCGCCTCACACCGGTTAGAATGGGCATCATCAGAAAATCTACAAACAACAAATGCTAGAGAGGGTGTGGAGAAAAGGGAAACCTCTTGCACTGTTGGTGGGAATGTAAATTGATACAGCCACTATGGAGAACAGTATGGAGGTTGCTCAAAAAAACTAAAAATAGAATTACCATGTGACCCAGCAATCCCACTACTGGGCATATACCCAGAGAAAACCATAATTCAAAAAGGCACATGCACCCCAGTGTTCATTGCGGCACTATTTACAATAGCCAGGTCATGGAAGCAACCTAAATGCCCATCGCCAGATGAATGGATAAAGAAGATGTGGTACATATATACAATGGAATGTTACTCAGCCACTAAAAGGAACGAATCTGGGTCATTTGTAGAGATGTGGATGGACCTAGAGACTGTCATACAGAGTGAAGTAAGTCCGAAAGAGAAAAACAAATATCGTATATTAACACATATGTGTGGAATCTACAAAAATGGTACAGTTGAACCGGTTCGCAAGGCAGAAATAGAGACACAGCTATAAAGAAGAAACGTATGGACACCAAGGGGGGAAAGTGGGGGTGGGGGGTGGGGGCGTGGGATGAATTGGGAGATTGAAATTGATATGTATACACTAATATGTATAAAATGGATAACTAATAAGAACATGCTGCTAAAAAAATAAATAAAATTCAAAAATTCAGACAAAAAAGTAAAATAAAATTCAAACCCCCCACACTGTGTATTTAAAAAATATATGTAAATGTTTTACTCAGCTTATAGTAGTTATTAACTCCTTCCACAGGTCAGATATACTGGTTTGCAAATAGCAGATATATGTATTTGCTAAATTAATGAAATTATGAATGTTCCAATAAAAAACATTCTGTATTTCAAACAAACAAACAAACAAAAACAAAAATAAACAAAAATAAATAAATAAGCACAACTATGATTAAGTATATTAAGGGACTTTTAAAACTTAGATTAATAGCCTGTTAAGTTGTAAAATGGCTCAGAATTTTGTAAATTTGTATTCAGGGATTTTCTAAAATTGTAAGTTATTGACTTGATAGATTGTAACAAGTCCTTTGAAACTGTTCTGCTCTATTACTCAAATCTTTACTGTGTAATTTATTGACAGGTTGAGGGATACTATGACTCCCTTGGTGGACTCATGGTAAATTCTCAGCTCATGCAGTCTTCCATTAAGAAGACCTGCTGATCACTCTGCAGACACACTGGGCAGGACTAAGGATGGTACAACGGTCATGTGAAGTTTAGTATGCTTCTTCCTTCCAATAGATCTGATTTCCAAAGGCCATAAAGGTCTTCACTCAAGTCTCAGTACTTGCCTGGAAGTAACAGTTACATTCGGTACTAGTAAAATGGCTAAGTTATTCTACATTGCTCACTTGGAGAGGAACTACCATTTCATGCTTACTGTATTTACAGGTAAACTACCTGAGACCCAAAGAGGTAAAGTGACATATGCAAGTTCAACAGTTAGATGAAGTGAACCAGTCATAGAGTCTATGCCTCTTGCCTCTCATTTAATAGCTTTCCACTTGGAAGAAAGGGGTCAATAAGCCAGTGGTTGTGGACTCTTATAGGAACTGAAGACCCCTAGGACTGAAATCCCAGTCAGCTGTCTGAATTTAGGTCAAGGTAGGAATACGGATGGCTCACAGAAGGAAACTGACCCCAGTCTTCAAAAGACACACAGACACACACATACTTCTATCTACTTACCTGTCTGTCTGTCTATCTATCTATCTATCTATCTATCTATCATCATCTCTCCCTATCATTATAATGCTCAATAATGTATTTGCAGCAAAACTCAATGCTATTCTAACCAAGGGCAAAGTCTCATCAATAGCTCTAGGTTTCAACCCGGGAAAAAACTGAGGTAGAGAGCCTTGTGAACACTTTTCCAGGTAGCATCAGCTCTTGCAAGTCTCTTGGGCATTGACAACATATCTGGAGAAATAGTTTTCTAAATGTGACTCAGGAGGATCAAAAGGGTTGACATCCAAAAGGCGTGCAGTGTGGAATCCACATTTTAGCAACCGGGCTAGTAAGTGGGCCAAAGCTGTTGCTGTGCCACTGTGTCCCACACACTCAGAATCTGGTCAAGCAGTGGCTACTGAGAAAGATGAATGCAGTAAGCTCGGAGTAAACTGCCCATCCTAGGTCTGTGTCACTCTACTGGCTGAACAAACCTCATGCTGTTAGCAGCAAAAGATGATCTGAAGTAACCTTTAGTTTTTCCGACCATTATTACTGTATTGGCAGAAGAAGGAATGAGGGCAACAAACAGGTTGGAAAATGACAAGTGAGGCAGCGGGTGAGAGGTGTAAGCCACATCCAGCCAAGGACAAGGAGGGGTGGCAGGAGTGAAAGCCTTTTAGTCTCAGCAAGTGAGGAGGGCTATTTTGAAAGAATTATTCTGATCCATGCTGGGCCAATTTCCCTCCTTGCCCTCCAGAGGCATTCTCCAACGTTCTCCACCCTGCTCGGTGCCAGGGAGGTGGGCCTGCCTGGACCACATCAACAGACGCTGCTCTCACACTCCAGGGGGAGGAATGCAAGTCAGGAGACCTCTCTACCCTTCCTTTTCCCTGGCTCAGAAAGCTGCTCTGTCCCTTCATTCTTCAAACCTAGGGATATGGGCACTCTGCTATTACTGGCCCTGGGCTACTGTATTAGCCTTTCTAGTTTTCTACACCTTATCCATAATTATTTTCAAAATAAGTGAGTGTGACACCGTCCTCCTAGTAGGACCCTGCTGATGCACCCGCTTTTGCTCAGGAAGTATCTTTTTTTCTTGCGTTTCCCTCAGTTTGCAGGCAGTGGATGCTCTTTGGGGAAGGGAAGGAGAGAGAAGACTGTTGTTTTGACATCTATGGCAAAGGGAAGAATGTAAGTGGTGGAGTGAGAAGGGGCCGCTTAATGTTAAATACTGGGTGGGCATGCTGGGGTTTTGTTATGAGATGACATCCTTCCCTAAGAGTCTGAGTTCTTCCCCCACTGGTGCAGCAGCTCTGCTCAGAGCATCACTGTAATGACAGCTGGTACAGCTCTTATCCCCGTTTTACAGCTGGAGAAATGTGGCAGAGAGAGTGAGCTCTTTCCCTC
>NW_006785785.1:1198186-1205121 GCF_000442215.2 Lipotes vexillifer
CAAACGGTCGGCTCGCTCAGCAGGACGAGACACAACTCTTCCTCAAAGAAGAAAACATTCAGAAACACAGACTGGTACTAGTGAAAACTGAGGCTCCTTTTTAATCTGATTTGCTGCTATTTTTCACCCTAGGAAACTTCAACTGTAGCGATAAACATGAATGTTTCTTTGTGCAAAGTTTCCAGAATGTTCTTCCTTTACTTGGTGGAAAATGGAGCATTGTGATCCACATGCCAATGGCAATGAAGTGCAGCTCACAGAATCAGTCTAGTTTGTTTTTCCCTTTGGATTATGACCAGGTGGCTGGGAAGGGAAGAATTCAGAAACACAGAGAGTACCCTACTGTTTATTCGAAGAATAATAAAGGAACTACGACAGGAAAAGTGTAGAAAGGACTTCTCTCCAAAGTAATGATTTATTAGAATAAAACCACAATTTCTGGTAGCATAACCAGAATTATTCCCTTTAATTCATTAGCTATGCTCTTGGAGCCTATTTAACTACCCAAAAGTAACTTCATGCAAAAGTTCTGTTTCTATTTTAGCGTTTCTAGCATATTTAAACAAAAGTCTCAGAGAATTGAGTGAAATTTTCGCTTTGCGTGTAGGTACAGCCACCTAATGAAGTCTTGTGTTTGGAGGAAAGTCATCTGGGACCAGCTCCAAGGAGCCCAGTGAGCCAAGGACAGAGCTCAGAACAGGAAAGTTAGAAGGTTAGAATCCAGAGCCCTGGCAGTGGAGTTTTCTTACCTTGATACAGCGGAAACCCAGGTTCATACCAGGCCCCCGAATCAGGCCCAGCATGAAAACTTCTTTTTTTTTTTTTTTTTTTGCTGTACGCGGGCCTCTCACTGTTGTGGCCTCTCCCGTTGCAGAGCACAGGCTCCGGACGCGCAGGCTCAGCGGCCATGGCTCACGGGCCCCGCCGCTCCGCGGCATGCGGGATCTTCCCGGACCGGGGCACGAACCCGTATCCCCTGCATGGGCAGGCGGACTCTCAACCACTGCGCCACCAGGGAAGCCCAGCATGAAAACTTCTGATCTCTCACCTATGAACTCCCTGGTAATTACATTTGCCGGCCTCCATCAGAAAGTGGCAATACCCCAGAGCACGCATTAGCTGCCACACTCTTCACATCTAGTGCTATATGTGTTCTCTAAGCCCATGGCCAGGACAGAAAAGTGACACAGATTTAAAGGAGAGGAATGGAGCCCTGTACAAATTGGATGCTTGTTAGACCTTAGGAAAAAA
The DNA here is from genome assembly GCF_000442215.2 of Lipotes vexillifer. Lineage (NCBI taxonomy): Eukaryota > Metazoa > Chordata > Mammalia > Artiodactyla > Lipotidae > Lipotes > Lipotes vexillifer. The sequence goes on from NW_006785785.1 coordinate 1,199,438, forward strand.
TGCCAAAGAAACTGTGTGAGTCAGGACTTCCACAGGAGGATGGAGACCAGGGCCCAGCTGACATCTACCTGGCTGAGAATGCGTGGGTCCTCTGCCTCTTGTATTCTCTCCCCTAAATCTGTTCTCTCTGGACATACATCTTATGATTTTCTAAGACATATTGTCCAGTTCACTCATAGAAGTTGACTCAATGAGTCACTGGGTCAGGTTCGATTAGTAGATGGGAGGTTGGCTAAAGGGTACACATCTGCCCAGAGTTCCACAAAGCTCTTCCTTGCTCCTGGTTCCTTAGTCTCCTAAGACCTCTTCTCTCCCTCGAGAGCTGTGGAGGCTCTCTTGACTATTACTTAGAGCTCTGCACAGGTTGAGAACTTAATTCTGTTGTCCAACCTGGACAGAGTGGATCTGAGAGTCAGGACACTTGGGTCCTACTCTTGACTCTGTCACAGCCTAGCTGTGCGCCTACCTCTAGACCAGTGGTTCTCAACCACAGAACATTTAGTAATGTCTGGGGACATTTCTGTTTGTCACAATTTGGGGGATGCTCTTGGCATCTAGGGGGTAGAAGCCAGGGATACTGCTAAACACCTCAAAGTGCACCAGGGAGCCTCCCACAAGCCAGAATTAGCTTGCCCCCAATGTCATAGTACCGCTCTCAAGAAACCTTGCTTTGGATTTCTGTTTTCTCATCTGTAGAACGAGACGTTTGCATTAGATCATCTACAAAATCATTTTTGGAGACAAGATTCTGAAGCGTAGATGAAGTATTTGGGGAAGTAAATAATCTTATATTAAATTTAGATGTGAATCACATCATAAATGATGCTGAGAAGCAAAAATTAATCCCCTGAAATATATAAGTAGAAATACGGTAGCTCATATCAGTAACAATAAGGGAATGCGGCCTGTAGCTAAGGCAATCCTTAGGCTATGAAATTGTAAGAAACTGCACTTTATCAACAACCTAGCCAACAAGGCATTCATTCAGAGGGCAGAAAAAATCCCAGGTTCCAAATCCAAGGCTTCCACTTAGGAGAGTCTGGTGGGAAGTGATACAGACAAACTCTTCTTTATCTAAACAATGTGCCAAACAGAAAAAGGCCAGAGGTGATTCATGTGGAAATGAGTTTTTAGAGGAGTTGCAGTAAAGTACCCCCTTTCCCAAGCTCTAAAGAAATGCTAGCGGGGGGCTTCCCTGGTGGCGCAGTGGTTGGGAGTCTGCCTGCTAATGCAGGGGACACAGGTTCGAGCCCTGGTCTGGGAGGATCCCACATGCTGCGGAGCGACTAGGCCCGTGAGCCACAACTACGGAGCCTGCACGTCTGGAGCCTGTGCTCCGCAACAAGAGAGGCCGCGACAGTGAGAGGCCCGTGCACCGCGATGAAGAGTGGCCCCCGCTCGCCACAGTTAGAGAAAGCCCTCGCACAGAAACGAAGACCCAACACAGCAAAAATAAATAAATAAATGAATAAACTCCTACCCCCAACATCTTCTTTAAAAAAAAAAAGAGGAAGTTGTTGAGGGAAAGGTGAGAGATAATTAAAAAAAAAGAAAAGAAAAGAATTGCTAGCTATATAATCAATGAAACAAGGCAGAAAAGGCCTGGGAAGGCACCAGGGAAACCTATTTGATGCCCAGACACTTGGGGTGCAGGTTCAGAGGTGGCCACGACACAGTGACAATCAGCTTGTGCTGGTAGCTCAGGGCACTTCTCCCATCAGGCTGTCACACAGACAAAGGCCAACATCACAGGTCCTTTTGCGGGTCCTCAGGGCTGGCATTCATCCCTAAAAAAGTCACTAAATCCCCACAAAGATAGCTGACAGCAAATATGATTACTGGGAGGATGGGGGAGCTGAGGAACAGGGAGAAGTCTTATTACGGAGAAGAAACTCCAGCAATGACAACAATGACACTCCACGTAGAGATGGAAACCTGGTAACTCCAGGCCTGTTTTCAAGGGAAGTCTGGGTTACCTAGAAACCCCTCTGTGGCCTCCTCAGTGATAACCTGTGCTTATGAGTCTCAGAGGCTGAATGTTTACATTTCATTCTCTAACGTTCAGACTGGGGAAAATGGGGCACATCAGAGCCAGTCGGACTCTTCGAATGTCAGAGCCTGAAAAGACTGACTCTTAGAAGGTGATGGCAATCCTGACCCTCCCTGCTGTGTGCAGGCGGCTAGATGTGCGTGGACGATGCTCCCTCAGCTCCAGGTCATGAAAGGCCCCGGGCAAACCCAAGGAAGGGGCACCAGTGGTGTCAAGAAAGAGTTCAGGCGGGGCTTCCCTGGTGGCGCAGTGGTTAAGAATCCACCTGCCAATGAAGGGGACATGGGTTCGAGCCCTGGTCCGGGAAGATCCCACATGCCACGGAACAACTAAGTCCATGCGCCACAACTACTGAGCCTGCGCTCTAGAGCCCACGAGCCACAACTACTGAGCCCACATGCCCCAGCTACTGAAGCCTGCGCGCCTAGAGCCCATGCTGCACAACAAGAGAAGCCACCACAATGAGAAGCCCGCACACCGCAACGAAGAGTAGCCCCCGCTCGCCGCAACCAGAGAAAGCCCGCTCATAGCAACGAAGACCCAACGCACCCAAAAATAAATAAATTAATTAATTAAATTAAAAAAAAGAAAAAGAGTTCAGGCCCTAGACTCTCCCCGACAACTGCCTCATTTCCATAACTCAGCAAGAGCTGTTCAGGGAAAATGTCACACGAAAAGAAAACTGATAGAAAAGGTAGCCTCTGTCAATGCCTGGTTTCCTCCCAGGAACGTTTATTAAATTATTGTATTGACAATGCTAATAATGTTACGGATTTTAAATCTTCATTTCCCCAACATCCTCACCCACAGGACGGAGGCCCTGTGATGTGAACCAAGTGACTCTTTGAGGGGGAGTTAGAGAAGGCAGGGGGGAGTACAGCCACCAACTCCAGGAACCTGACATATCTGGGGTTGGAGCATACAGAGTTGAAAAGCATGTCAGTATTTTATACTTTGAAAAATATACAAGAAAGATAATCTTCCCAAACATCACCCTTTTTCGAAAAGGAGGATGGCGATGTGCAAGGACTATAGGGAAAGGCACGTTTGGAGCAACAGCACACCTCTCCCCCTTCCCAACCCACGAGGCTGGTGTAGACGGTACCTCCCCTGGCCTTTAGCGCCACGGAAACTAAGGCAAGAGAAGTTGATGGCCCCGCCCACAAACAAGAGAGGCAAAAGGTGGGCCACAAGGCAGACTGAGCCCCAGAACCTCGGCAGGGAGACCCCAGCCCTGATGTAGGACGGCTGGAGTGAGGCGCCCAGCCTCCCCGCCACACCTGCTGTCCATCCAGTCTCCTGCTGTGGTTGCTCCAGGAGCATCTCCCCAGCCTCAGCCCCTACTTGTTTGGATATTTATTCAAATTAAATGGTCTCTAAGGGCTACTGAGGTTTGTTCTAAAATTGGCCCCCAAGCAAAGCATGTCAATTTTCATTCTCAGAATAAACTTATATGAGAAATTGATTTTTTTTTCCCCTTGGCCACTTTTCAATAAGCAAGAGCCAACCTTTTAATGGGGAGGGGTCAGTGAGAGATCAAATAAGTTGAAAGAAAAATAAGCAAAAAGATGATACAGAAAAAATTGTCAGGGGAAAAATAATTGTCATTAATTTAAAAAGCATCGTGGCCTAGGCAAACGTTGGGGCCTTAATGTGAAAAATATATAATATTTTAATTTAGATAAAGTTTGCATCTATGAGCCTCACTTGTAATCATCTCAGGGATGTGGCAGGGCACACCCCTTGTTTTTCATCTGTGTTCCTGGGATTTCTTTTTTGTTTTTGCATTTTATTCTGTGTGTGTTTCATTTGGGTTAGAAAAGTTTTATTCCGCCTCAGGTACTGGGCAAAATGCCAAGAACTTTACTGATATGTGTATTTATAAGAATTCCAAGAGCTCAGAGTCGGGGCAGGAAGAGGGGAGGGTGTGTTTCTCCCTTTCTGTGTTAGGGGGCACCCTTTCCAACAGAGGAGGCGGAGCCATTTTCTCATGGCAAACACAGCTGAGCCACTAAAGGGCCTTATAACTTGATTACCTTCGTCAGATGGGCATTTCACAGGGTCATGCTAAACAAAAACAAACATATACGTATGTGACGTATCTTGAAATAAACGTGGGCAATAGCATGTGAGAATTGGGATGAATGTGAGAAATAAGGAATAATATTGCTGGGATGATTCCTTCTGAAGGTGAGAGTGAATATTTGGTTTTTTAAATTTTATTTTTAATTTTGGGGGATAAAATTCACATAACATAAAATCTTCCATTTTAACGAGGAGAAATTTTTTTTTTTTTTCAAAGTATATTTACAATGTTCTGCAACCATCACCACTATCTAATTCCAGGATACTTGCATCACCCCAAAAGAAACCCCATACCTGTTTAGTAGTGACTCCCAATTTCCCCTCCTCTAACCCGCTGGCATCCACTTCCTGCCTCTATGGTTATGTCTGACAATGACTGTTTAAAGGGAATTCCAAACGGCTGCCACAGCAACATCCCCATTTGTCCTGAGGATGGTGACGGGTGCAGAGCAGGCTGGATGGTGGACCGTCTTTGAGGTCTGGGCCCGTGAGAGGGTCCTCCGAGCAGTTAGTGATGGCTGAGGTGCCAGCACGTAGGGGAGCAACAGAAGTGTGTCCAGCCTCCTTCTCAGGGCCACACCCTAAAACCTGAGCATGTGGTCAGGCAGCCCCTCTGTTCCCATGAAAAGCCAGGAGCCAAGTGATGAAACCCCAGAACCTCAACACTCTCCGTGTCCGGAGAGGGAAATGTCACCTACCTCCTTCTGTCTCCAAAAGGGACTCCTGCCATGGGAGCCACAGCCAAGCGTGAAAGGGTGCTATGCCACATTCCAGGCCAAATGACGAAAGGTAAATAGATCCTGCCTGCCCAAGGGCGAACCATTCCTACAGAAACGGAGGAAGAGTCACCTGTCTGTGGGACCAGGGACACAGGCCCTTCGTCTTGCAGCCAAGGTATCTGGGCTTTGTGTGCATTTGCCACACTTGTCGTACTTAGCAGATAAAGGCTATTCCCTGAGGATGCTGTTCTCACATAATTCTCCATTGCTAAGGCCAGAAGCACACTCATCTTGTCTCAATCAAGTTGGCGTAAAGAAGGAAGCCAGCCATGTGTATCCGTCATTTGGACGATTAGCCCCTTTGACGGTAGATTCCCCTCTGAAAGGCTGGCTCTTACAAGCACCTGATTCTCACCAGGAAATAATTTTCCTATGTCTGTCAAGGGCAGTAAGGATGAATGTCCTTACAGGGTGGGATCTGGAGGCTCACAATGGAATCCGTGTAAATACACTGAAGACACCCTGCTAATGTATGACCAAACAGAACGCAAGTCTTTGAGAGACATACTATAGACTCCACTGTGCACACAGAGAGAGTGTCAGGATGACGCCTCTCCCGAGTCTCTGCTTATTTTTTTTAAAATCAAGAGAAAGGCTTGGGCTTCCCTGGTGGCGCAGTGGTTGCGAGTCCGCCTGCCGATGCGAGGGGCGCGGGTTCGTGCCGCGGAGTGGGTGGGCCCATGAGCCATGGCCGCTGGGCCTGCGCGTCCAGAGCCTGTGCTCCGCAACGGGAGAGGCCGCAGCAGTGAGAGGCCCGCGTACCGCAAAAA